>NC_048901.1:13491273-13583763 GCF_011077185.1 Oxyura jamaicensis | reverse complement strand
TTCTGTACATCCAGCCAGCAAAGCAGAGGGGATAGAGGGTCCCACCCTCCCACCCTCCCATCCCTGGGGCTGATTAAAAGCTGTCTTCTCTCCCCTGGGGCTGATTAAAAGCTGTCTTCTCTCCCCTGGAGCCTTCCCTCCTGCTCCCACCTCCATTTCCCCGCTGGGTGCTGCAGGACCGGAGGCAGAGCGGAGCATGAGAGCAGCTGGGCCCCCAGGGATGCTGTCTCAGGACTCAGCCCCACAGCCGGGTCAGCCCTTCCCTGCTGGCAGCCTCACACCCAGCTGAGGATGTGCAGATTTGCTGCCAGCTCCATCCCAGCCCAAGCTCGTGGGTGGTGAGGAAGAGGAGCGCCACAGCGGGGCCTCATGCGGTGCACCCCGTGTCCGGCTCCTCCTGCACACCGAGAGGGCTCAGGACTGATTTAGCCTCCGGAAGCTTTTGTTCCCTTGCAGAAGCACAGTCTCTCTCTCTCTCTCTCCCTTGTTCTTAGCCCCTTTTAATATTAAGGTCAATAGGTTGATGATTAAGCAGGAAAAGGGCATGAAGAATCGACCAAATTAAATCTTGTGTGCAAACAGGTGGGTGTGAAATTTCAATCAATGGCTGGTGTTAGCAGGGACCCCTGGGATCCCGATTTCCCAGGGGAAGGCTGGGCAGCCCAAGGGGGATTTGGTACAAAAACTCCAGACGTGGGAGAATAGAAAAAAGTCTTCTAAAAAACCAATATTGACAAGGACCCTGTGTTTGCACCCCGGCTTTCCCCAGGAGCACAAAGGGAGGTGATTGTCCCGGGCGCGGCGGGGAGGGGACGCGGGGAGCTCAAAGGTGAGCGGCCCCCCCCGCCCCCCCCCCCCCCCCCCCCCGCTTAATAACCTCTTGCCCGCCGGAGCTTTGAAGTCGCCAGAGGTCGAATATGGGATGTAAATCACGTTAGCCGCGCTGCGTGATCACAACGCCCTGCCAGACAATGCTGTGTCCCCCCGACGCCCGTGCACCCCGACGAGCCAGGACGCACCAGGACACACCAGGACACACCAGGGCACATCAGGACACACCAGGACACGCAGGGCACACCAGATCAGCCCCCCCAGCAGGCACTCGGCATGGTGCATGGAGTGCAGGCACGCGAGCAGGGACAGGGAGCAGCCGCAGCGGGGCTGCCGATAGCGGGTGGCTTGTCCCTGGGACTCATTAGCAAGGGCTGCAGGCGCAGAGCTGTGTACAACACGAGCTGTTTGCTGTGGCGTGGGGTACTGGGGCCGTCCCGCAGAGCTGCACATCTTGTAAGCATTAGCGTCACGTAAGAGCAGCCTGCACAGAAGGATGTGGGGTTTA
This sequence comes from Oxyura jamaicensis, assembly GCF_011077185.1. Taxonomy (NCBI): domain Eukaryota; kingdom Metazoa; phylum Chordata; class Aves; order Anseriformes; family Anatidae; genus Oxyura; species Oxyura jamaicensis. The sequence continues at coordinate 13,582,424 of NC_048901.1, read as the reverse complement.
TGGGGCTGTAAAGCACGCCGTTCCCGTTACAACGATGCTGCTGTGCAGAAAGGCGCCCTTCGCGCACGGGGCTCGGGAGCCAGGTGTGCCGGGAGGGGACACGGAGGGCTTGGAGGCTCTGCTGTTACTCTGAGGACAACAGAGGGAGAAAAAACAGGCACAGGACAAAGCAGGAGGAGGCACCCAGGAGATGCTGGCGGTTCCCGCAGGGCTGTGGGACCTTTTGGCCAGTCGGGTGCGTGAGCACAAGGCTGCCGGCATCTGCCCTCTGCTCCACCCTGCCGGGGAAGCAGTCCCCAGGAGACCTGGTGGCAGACCCAAACAATTAACCCATTTCCTTTCTTCTCGCCACCACAAATACACTGTTTTTGGTGGGCTTTTTAGCATCATTTCTTACCTTTCCACACAAAATCTATGGCTGGTAGCTTGAGACCCACATGGGAGCTGCGCAGCCCTGGTGTTATGGCATGCCCCCCCAGCTGGTCTCCAAAGCCCCCGCGGGCAGGCAGGAAATATCTGCTCGCAAAGCTTTTCTCCTTCTGCCTAACTGGGAGGCAGCTTGTGGGCTGTTGTTGCTTTGGTCCGGTTTTTAAACAACAACCAAAAAAATGTTGTTGCTGTGGAAAATAGCTGCTCTCCACGGAAAATGCCTCGTCCCCGCTGTACACGTTGTGGGCCATACCAGAAAACATCTGTTGTGCTTCCAAAACGACTGGGACATTTCTTTTCCTATTAGAGTGGTTTTTTGTTTGTTTGGTTCGTTGTTTTTTTTTGACTGAAAACACAATTTTACCTCGTTTGCACTGACACTTTCCACCAAGCAAACAGCCCTGTCCCCGTAGCACCTCGGAGGTGGCATCGTGTGGCCTTACTCATCCCAGTGTGCAGGAAACACAGCTGGCTGCCCTCTTGGGGTGAGACATGGAGGAGAAGACGTTGTTTTAGCCCATACATGGTGCAAGGAACAAGCAGTGAGCAATGAAACGCACCCACCGGGCTGTCAGTATGTGCCGGGGTCAGGCTGACCTTGGACGGTTTTGGAAATGCCCTTTTCAGCCCTAGCACATGAGCCACCTGGTACTGTACCACTGCTCCTTGTCCCAGAGCTGAGGAAGGTCTGGGAGGTAGCTGTGCTGTGGAGTAGAAATGTTTAACTATCAGATCTGGAAAGCTGAACTGACTGTGTCCCGGTGTTGCCGGCATTTCACAATGTAAGGTATCAACGGGGCAGGTGATAAATATCTAACGTATTTATATCAGCCACTACAGCTGTCGAGTATCAGCATAAATCAAAAGGTCAGAAACTAAGCCAAAACCCAACTCTTCCTTTCAGTTTAGCATTTTCCATGATTATTCTATAGCAATGAACCTGTTACCTTCAGTCTTTGCCTTCAGAGGAACAACTTTCTGCGTGGAGCCTTACACTGCTAGGAAATGTCTGGGCAGCTCTGGCAAACATTTCCCCTGCAGTCCCAACAGGCAGCCTTATGGGGAGACAGCTGACACGAGTTGTTCCAACAACTGAGTCACGTTGGAGGTGGCACACAGGGTGGAGAGCTCCCACAGAAGGAGCCTCAAAGAGCACGAGCCCGACTGCAGCGCTGCAGCAGCGCGAGGGCATCTGTACTTGGTTGGCTGGGCAGGCTGTGCTCAGAGCAAAAACAGTGGTTGTGCAACAACAGAGTGAACATTTCCAGCTGAAACTGCATCGCTTCTGTTCTAATTTATGGGGAGAAGCCACAATAATTTGCTCAAAAGTGAGTCTACTGTCCTTAAAATGAGCCTGCTGTTAGCACGAAGGCCGGGATGGTGACGGCAGCACCCCTGCGGATCTGTGCACAGCACGAGGTAGGCAGTACCCGGGGTGGCTGTCGTGGTCCCTGCACAACAGCTCTAGCTCAGCCATGCCCTTGGGAGGAGATGCAACATTTCCCGTTGGGGAATATCCTCTAGTACCACACAGTGCATCACGGCAAAGCCTCAGGCAGCAATCAAGACAATTGCTTGTGCCATGCCATGAGCCACAGCACCTGCTGCTCCTCGAGTGTCTGCAAGTCCAGAGCCACCACGGCTCACCGTGTCTGGGGCTGGTGAGGACAGGGCTGACCCACCAGCACCTAGCCTGGTACAGGAGCCATGGTCCTGCATGGCATGGCATGACATGGCATGGCACAGCACAGCATGGCATGGCATGGCACGGCACAGCATGTCATGACACAGCAAGACATGGTACAGAATGGCACAGCATGACACAGCACAGCATGACAAGGCATGGCACGGCGAGGCAACCATGGCACGGCACGGCAAGACACAGAATGACACAGCACGGCATGGCACAGCACAGCACGGCATGGCACAGCAAGACACAGCCCAGCACAGCATGGCACAGCACAGCCGCTGCACAGCCGCACTCTGCATGGCTTTTTTTTTTCCCCAAACAGCCTTCTGAGGAAACATCTGCTGTGCCCCCACCCTGCACCAGAGCCGAAGATCAAAATAAAGAACTTTTGTCTTTTTATTAAGCATTTTAGTAAACGTGACTATTACATTCATATTATATTTCCCTGTTTTGTACAAACACGTTTAAGTCAGCACTAAGAGGATTACGTTTATGGCGCACCAATCTCTGCTCAAATGGGCTGACTAAAGAAACTCTTGTTAAACAGTGTTTTCTCTAATGCCTGTTGCTTTTCTTCCTTGCCTTAGTGCTCAGACATCTATCCAGGCTCCCTAAATCCACCCTCCTCGTAAGCTTTCAGATCAAGACTCTTCCCCCTCCGCCCCCCTCCGGATCCTTTAATGCAGCTGAAGATGAACATTAGCGCTTGGTTCAACTGCACTGGAAAGGGAAAGGGCAGATTCATCAAAATCTTTATACCTCCATAGAAAAATGTAGCCTTTTGCCTTTCCTCGACTGAATGCCTTTTCTAGAGGGTATTCATTAGGGGTTTGGTCTGTTTTTGCAGACAGCTCCACAGATGTTGACATTTTTTTTCTTCGCTGGGTTAAGACGCCTTCTATAGGCTTTCATTCTTCATTTGTTACTTCTTTATTATCCAAGAGTGGGGGTTCTTTTTTTTTTCCCTTTTTTTTTTTTTTTTTTCCCTTTTTCCTTTCTTTCCGAGGAGTTGACTCGGCTCTCTGAAGAGAGCAGTGGTAGCCAGCCTCATTATTATCTCGGGCCCTTTTTCATCGCCCCGGCAGGCCGGCCGGGGCCGCGGGGCCATTGTGGCAGAGCAGCAGGTAGCTGTGGCACGGCAGGGTCAGCGCCGCGGCCGCCACGGTGCCTTTGTGCACCCGCCTCGTGCTGCCGGCCCCCGGGGACCGCGCTGGGAAAGGTCGGGAGCGCGCCGCTGCGTGTACCTGGGCTGCTGTCCCAGGGGGAAATGGCTGGTTGGAGAGCAACCGCCGGATGGCAGGGAGGAAGAAATACAAAAATGGATTTATAAAAAGGGAAAAATAATAAAGCATGGGGTGGGAGGCAGAGGGGATGGCGTGCTGGCAGGGCTGGTGGTACTGCTGGGCATGGTGGGTCTTGGTGGTGCCACCGTCGCCAGTAAAAAGCAAACTGGGCAGTGCTGCTGTGTGCCAGTGCCTGTCCACCACATGCTGGTCAGGGAGCCACAGGCTCGAGGCTGGTGTCTTCGGGCACCAGCATAGCCAGTTTTGCACGGTGAGCTCTGCAAAGACAGCGATTTGGCTCAGCATGGGGCCAGGTGCTCCTTGTGCCCCACTGCCAAGAGCAGCCACACTGTGCCTCTCCTGCAAACCTGCACCAGCCAAACACTCCATCCCCAGGGCCTGCAAACGTCCCAGTATCTGCACCCCAGTCCCCAAAGGAAATGCACTGTGTATCTAGAGATATTTCCCCAAAAAAGACCTCCAGGAGGGACACAGGTCTTGGCGAAGGCATCATAACCCAAGTGGCACTTCAGGACCTGCTGTCAGGGAACCCGGAGGTAACAGTTCCAGCCTATTCACAGATGGGCTCATTGTGTCGCGGTGCCGCCGCAGGCCGTGCATTATCTCGAGGCAAAGAATAGCCCCGCTCAAAGAGCCTGCGGCCCTATTCCCACACCCCCCAGTGACCGGCCCCAGGCTGCCCGGACGCGCTCCCCCAGCGGGACCGTGCAGAGGCTGCAGGGATCTTTATCCCGCCACGCAGGAGAGCTCCAGCGTCCTGCTGGCAGAAATTTGTCTGCAAATTTCCCCTTATTGAAGGCAGCGAGGGCCCTGCGGGACATGGGCTGAGAGGAGAACTTGATTAGGGCCAGGGCGGGCAGCGTGGGGAGACGGAGGCGGCTCTCAGGGAGCTGCTCCAGCCCCAGCCGCGCGGCTGCCAGCGAGAAGGGAATATTGATGGGACACTTAAACCTCCACCATTGCGTTCAGCCCTGACCATTATGCTAAAAGCTCCTGGCACATTCCCTTTCTGTCATCACTTCAGCAGGACGGCTCACATTATCCTTGCACATCGTCCCCAGGGATGTGGCACTAATAGGTGTGGGATTTCAGGCAGGCTAAAAGCATGGTGAGACCTGGCCAGCCAGCCCTCGCTCCCTGGCACTGATCATCCCAGGGTTACGCGGGATGCCTCCTGCCTCATTTAGGTGTCCAGGGGCCTGGTGGCAACAGCGGGATCCCTAAGACAGGGTCTGGCCCTGGCCACCAGCGCCTCAGGGCCCTCTCCTGGGGGCTGGATCCCACCTTGCAGGTTACCAGTCCCTTGCCCCTCGCAGCAAAACCCCAGCCCCAGTCACAGGCAGCTTTCCTAAACACACTGAGTGAAGGCATCCCTCACTGCGCCTGCTCCTTCTCATCCCTGTTTGCTTGTCTCAGCCTTTGTCCTCCCAGCTCACACGCACCCCGCGGCATTAGCGATGCAGAGGTGCCCGGCAGCAGGACCCGCAGCTTTCGCACGAACACTGCGAGCGCTGGGGTTTATAACCCAGAAAATCCGGGCTCTAAAGGGCTCTCCCTCGTGGGGGAAGGAGGCGTTCCGCCCTGCCCAGGGCGACTTTTATGCCATTGTGCCTTTTCAGCATTGCATTAAGGCGGCCAAAGAAGGGGGATTTTTAATGGTTCCCCGGGAACAAAGCGGGAACATTCGGCCCAACTTCATTACAGAATCATCTGAAACGCTTGAGGAGCGTTTCCCACTAATTATCATAAATAGCCGAAAAAAATCTTTCACTCCAAAAGCAGGTTCCATCTGCCCCTCTGTGTTTTCTCACCTCCACTTCAAACGGCACGGCAGTGCCCCCGCACAAAGGGGAGACTCCATCTCCGCTCCCCTCTCACACGGGCGCTCTAAAGAAATACAAACAGGCAGCAGATTAACATAACTTGTTTGCACCTTAAACAAATAGGCAGCTTCCGCCCCTCTGGCTTTCCCGCTGCCCCAAGGGAGGATGTGCCGGCCGGTTTGCCTCGCTCTCGCTCTCATGCCCAAACCCTGCGTGGAGCGTGGGCTGCTCCCGGTGCCTGGGCGTCCCCTCGCTGCCCCAGCAGCTCGGAGGGCAGCTCAGGCTCTGGCAGGGATGTGAGGCCAAGGAGCCCGTGCCGGGGACACGTGCACGTGTTGGGTGGGCGCACGGGGTGGGCACGTGGCGAGGGAGCCGTGGCCGCAGCAGGGGCAGGCTCCCTGCAGCAGCAGCAGTGGGACTTGCCCATGGGGGCCAGGATTATTTTGCAATTCCCCCCGTGCAGGTGTTTGTTCCCCCCTTCCTGCCAGCCACAAGAAAGGGCTGTCACCTGAGGGCCCCCTTCCTGCCCGCTGGGGTCCCGGGGGCTCTGCCAAGGGGACCGAGGCAGGTGGCAGGGGCAGGGCACTGCACCCACAGTGATGGGACGAGGAGACTGCAGGGCCCACGTCTTGTCTGCATGGAGCAGGAACGGGGTCAGTAGGCCTCCATGCTGGGGCCCTACAGCCCCAACACTGCTCGGGGGCACACAGGATATCCAGTCTCTGCTTCAAACTGCTCGTCGCCTGAGGTTAGCAAGGAGCTCGGGCAGTCACGGCAACGAGGAAGAGTTTACAGGCCTGCCAGTGGCCTGCAGATGCTGCACAGGGATGCTCAGCACTTTTTTTCCAGTCTGAGAACAAGAGGCATCAAGTGCAAAAAGAGCAGAAAGCAGGAGAGCAAAGGGCGGTGCTGCTGCATTGTGCTGCTGGTGCTACAATATTTTCTGAATTCAGAAAAAAAGTAATAATAATTGATGGAAAAATCATTGGGAGCTGCCCAGTGCAATGGCTGTCCTGCTGCAGGATGTCTGGGCAGCCCAAAGGGGATGTGGTGGGAGAAGCCTCTCCTTGGCGAGGTGCAGCCCAGCTGCCACAAGCCCTGCAGGACGTGCTGGGTGCTCCTGCAGCACACCCTGGGGCTGGGCACGGCCACAGCCCTGTCATTGCCACAGCCTGGCCGGGAGCTACCGGGAGCTGCCTGCTGCCTGCGAGCCGGTGGGGCCAGCCCTCTATTTTCCTTGCAAATTGGAAATCAATCACAGCAGGAAATTCCACCGCTGGGAAGCCCTGGCTGTATTTTACAGCACTCGGAGGTGTTCCAGGAAGGAAGGCAGGGCCCTGGCAGGGCATTACGTGGCCGGGGAGCTGCAGGGATGCTGGCCGTGGGGTGTGCAGCTCGGCAGGGCTGTGCCCCTGCTGGAGCCACGGACGCAGAGGACAGCTCTGCTCCTCAGAGAGGGAACCGGCGTGCTCTGGAGCGAACACCTCCAGCCTGACCCCGGCTTTATTAATAACAAGTAATTAATAGGAGAGCAGACATGTCTTGTGTCTCTGAAGACCTTTTAAGATGTGATTATGTTGTGCTAATCTCGCCCCCAAATACTTCCCTGTTTAGACTGCACTGGGCCATTAAATACCCACCAAACCAAGGGAGCCCCCCTCCAGTCCCATGGGAGGTGCTTGGGGTCTGCTCCCCGGCAGCCGGCCCCGCTTTCAAACCCTCTAAATCAAGCACAAAGCCGAGCCCATATGGGCTGCCAGGAAAAACACTCCCTTCCCCTCACCTGCGTCTCATTACCCGCAGTGCCAGGCTCTGGGGCTGCTCGCCGCAGATGTGCTGCCCCTGCTCACCTCCCCTATTTCACAGCCGTCATCAGGACTTGGCGGAGCAGCCCGTGACACTGCACAGGCTTAGCAGAGGTGTGTGTGCAGGTCCCCAGTGCACAGCCACGGGCACGTACCCTAATGCAAAGCACTATTTCACCTCCCTTGGTCTTGCACAGTGTCAGCAAGAAGTGTCTGCAAAGTGGCTGGCTGTGCTCAGATGTCACCCTTCCAGGGGACAGGGCAGGCAGCATCCTACAGAGGTTCTGGGGACGCAAGATTTACAAATTGCATCTCTGTTTTCTCACCGTGTCGCAGCGTGCGACCTGCTCCCACCCCGACCTCTCACCGCCGGCACCACCTGGGGACCGCGCACTCCAGCGGGCAGCAGAAAATCCCTGCTGGAGGTGATGGCGAGGGCAGCCCTGGGGTGAAAACACTCCTCTGGTCAGCCCTTCAGAGCGAGGCAGAGCCGCAGGGAAGGCTTTAATATCAGCAGAGAGGAAGCCGAGACAGAGCGGGCAGGAGGCAGGAGCGTTGCGGTGGCCGTAGCAGTGCTGGCACGTCCTGCGGTGCCGGGCTGGGAGGCAGCCGGGGCAGGGCACGGTGCCCCCACCCCTCGGTGTGGTGCCCCAGGGTCACTGCTCGCCCTTCTGCCCCCCGTGGCCCCGCGTGGCCGTGGGCAGGCGGTGGCAGCCACTGCCTGTGTCGGGATGCCACCTAGTGTCTCTCGGCAGAAGGTCCCATCCAACAGCGACGCGGTGCAGGCTCCCCAGGCTCACAGCATCTCCGAAGGCCACCTGGGTGGCACCCCAAAACCAGCTGGGTCCTGTGACACCCACCCCTGGGGGACTGCACCCCACTGATACCTCTCCACAGCCCGGCGTGGGCGCGCGGTGGCCATCGCTCGGACGCTCAGCAGCCTCACCGGTGGCATGGGGGGACCACGGCCACGGGTGGCGTGGTGGAGGAGGAGGACGAGCTTCACCCCCAGCAGCGTGGCCCCCACCTGCAGCGCCAGCACAGCCAGCCCCAGGGCGAGGGAGACACGGCAGTGCCGTGGGCTGGGCCGCAGGGAGAAGGCGCTGGGGTGGTGCCCACCGGGGGACGTGGGTGAGGAGGACGGCTGGGGGCTCGTGTGGCCCCGCAGTGGGGGTACGGGGGGTGCTGGCCTTGCCGTGGGTGCCAGAAGAGCAGGAGGGACTTGTCTGGTGGGAGCTGCCCGTGGGGTGGTTGGCATCGGTGGGGTGGCAGGAGCTAGAGTGGACAGAACAAGATTTGGGCTGTTGGCCTCAGGAGGCTGTAGGCTTGTGTTTGCTGGAGCTGAGCAGAGGCTGGAGGCCTGTGGCACAGCTGGTGATGGGATAGTAATGGAGGTCTTGGGTAGCACAGCTGATGATGGGATGGTGGTGGAGGTCTTAGGGAGCACAGTTGATGATGGGATGGTGGTGGAGGTCTTAGGGAGCACAGCTGATGATGGGACAGTGATGGAGGTCTTGGGAAGCACAGTAGGTGGTAGGGTGGTGATGGAGGCCTCAGGCTGCCCGGCTGGTGATGAGGTCATGATGGAGGTCGTGGGTAGCACAGTTGTTGGTGGGGTGCTGCTGGAGGTTTTGGGTAGTACAGTTGGTGATTGGGTGGTAATGAAGGCCTCAGGCATTCCAGTTAGTGATGAGGTCTTGATGGAGGTCTTGGGTAGCACGATTGGTGGGGGGGTGGTGATGGAGTTTTTGAGTAGTATGGTTGGTGATGGGGTGGTGATGAAGGTCTCAGGAAGCACAGTGGGTGATAGGGTGGTGATGGAGGCTTCCCGTGTCACAGCTGATGATGGGGTGATGATGGAGGCTTTAGACATCATGGTTGGTGAGGGAGCAGTGTGGAAGGACTCAGCTGGTATGGTTGGCAACATGGAGGAGGTGACCATAGGTAATGGCATGGCTGGCAGTGCCATGGCAGGAAGGGTCACCGATGGCAGTGTGGTCTGTGCTGCAGTGGGCAAGGCTCCAGGTGACAGCAAGGCTGACTTCCTTTGTGATAACGTGGAGGTGAGTGGCAGAGATGGGGAGAAGGAAACGGAAGGAGGCAAAGTGGCTGGACAAATTAACTGGTCGTCTCTCAGGGATGTCACTGCTTGCCCTGCCAGGTGGGGTGGAGTCTTGCATGACACTTGGGCAGACAATTTTACCTTCTCACTGTTCTCCTGGATCCAGCTGTGCAGGTAACAGAGGTTGCAGTCACACCTCCATGGGTTCCCACTCAGATACACTGAGCTGAGCCTCTTCAGCGGGTCCAGGAGTCCTCGGGGGACACTCTTTAGCTGGTTCTTTCTAAGGTTGAGGGTTTTCAGATTTGGGAGAGGAGCAAACACCTTGTCATCAAGAGCAGAGAGCTGATTTGTGTCCAGCTGGAGGTCCGAGAGCTTGCTGAGCCCTGTGAAGACTCCTCTCGGCAGGGCTGACAGCTGGTTGTGGGACAAGATGAGTTTGCCAAGAGACGTGAGATTGACAAAGATGCCATCTGGAAGTGTGACCAAGCTGTTCCTGCCCAAGTCCAGCTCCCACAGCTGTGGCATGCCATCAAAAAGGCAGCAGGGGAGCTCCGTAATGTGGTTTGAACCCAGAGTCAGCAGCTTCAGTTTGTTTAACCCAAAAAAGCCCTGGGGTGGGAGAACCCCGATGAGGTTATTGTCCAAGAGGAGTTTCTCCAGGTGGGCCAGACTCCTCAGAAGCATGGGTGGCAGTGTCCTGAGCCTGTTCCTCTGGAGGCTGAGCTCCAGCAGCCCCTGCTGGGCATCCAGCAGCCCCTCCGGGAGGTCCTGCAACTCGTTCTCGTACAGCCGCAGGACTTGCAGGTGGGGGAGTTTGCTAAAGACATCTCTGGGCAGAGCCGTGATCCTGTTCCTAGACAGGTCCAAAAAAGTTAGATTGGCAAGGGAATCAAAAATACCTTCTGGAAGAGATGAGATCGCGTTGATGTGAAGGGAGAGCTCTCCCAAATGCTCCAGCCCTTCAAACAGCCCTTTGGGGATGTGGCTGATGTGGCTGTCCCTCAGCTCCAGTCTCTGCAAGCTTGGGAGGTTCTGGAAAGTGCCCATGGCCAGTTCTTCTAGTGAGGCACCAGAGATCTCCAAATCCCTCAGTTTCTCCAAACCATCAAAGGCTCCAGGTTCAACCACCTTGATCTTGTTGCCGATAAACAAAATCTTGGTCAGGTTGGGCATGTACCTGAAGGCACCTTTCCTTACGGCAGTAACGCTGGTTTGCACAAAGACCATCTCAGAAATGAAGGGCTTTGCGATCTTGGGGATCTCTTTGACATCTTTTTTTGTCCCTCTGTAGACCTCCTGGTAGTCCTTGGGCATTTCGTACGGATCTTCAGCCGGGGTTTGGTCTTGGCATTTACGGGGATGGAAGAAGAGGAGGAAAATTAAAAGGGAATGCTGGTACATCATCCTGAAAAAGGGTTTCAAAAGTCAGATTTGAAGAAAAATAAGACCTGCACCCACAGCTCTCAGAACTGTTCTATTCATGTTTGGGGTGTAGGCTCCGATGTGTCCGGATGAAGCAAGCAGAGAGCTGCTGCCCCTTAGTGCTGCCCCAGCGGGGCCAGGACTCAGCAGGGCCACAGCTCGCTCACACATCGGCAGCACCAACCAGCCCTCTGCTTGCTGGCAGCAAACCTCAGATCAGATCAGCACCAGACGACCTTGTTTACACAGCATATGCCAAAAAAACTTAGCCTGTGGAGCAGCTGACATCCCCACAGAATGTAACCTTGGAAAATCTCACACTACTGTACTTTTTTAAAGAAGAGCCAAGCCCCAGCACAGGTGTGAAGCACCAGTCCCCTCAGTGAGGCAGGACACATCCTCCCTCGTCTTTCACGATGGCATGTAGCTCATAGGAGGGCTGCCCCGGGTCCCCAGGGGCAGAGGCCCTGAAGTGACAATGCCTGGTGCATCCCTCTGCCTTCTTCCCCCTGCCTCGCTGCAAAGCCCTGGATTTTCTCTGGACATCCAGGTCAGACAGCTCCACGGAGCACTGTGCTGGGTGGGCTCCCTGTTGGTGCTTCTCTCAGTTCCAAAGGGTTAGTTAAAACATTACTTACTTTTCAGGAGCCCTGCTAATCCCATTAAATTTTGGCATTAGTTATGCAGCTTTGTCAGGTGGAAATGGTTGACTTGTAAGCAGCAATCAAGTTTAGGAGTAGGCTTACTAAAAGACTTGGAGATGTCCGCAGATTTCCGGTCTTAAACCCTGCATTTAGGGCCCTGACCAGCAGCTAGGAGCTGAGCTCACTGGCTCACGTCCACCAGCAGCAAAATAAATAAATAAATAAATAAAATGCCTGCTTCTCGGGCATCCATCAAAGCTAACCACGGCAAAAGCTAACTCCAGGGGGCTAAATTTGCTCTCAAAAGATCTAGATATTTTCTGAAAAATGTTGAGAGGTCAGCAAAGCCAGGAGGCTGCAAACTGCTGGGTTTGGGCAGAGCTGGCCAAGAGGCGAGGTGTGCGCCAGCTGCCCCACGGGGCAGCACACCCTGGCTGCGGTGTCCCTGCCTGTCCCTCTCCCCAGCAGACACGGTCTCCCAGCTCCCCAGAACCACCCTCCTGGCACACTTTAAAGCATTTCGCACCACCGACTTGCCTGAGCGCTCGGGAACACGTCCAGCCGCCGGAGCTGTGCTGTGCAAGGCAGGGGACGAGGGGTCCCATCACCTGGGGAGCTTTATCCACGGCCCAGGCGCGGGGCTTGGCTTTGCGGGGCTGCTCAGGGAGATAAGCACACAGCACAGGGCCGTGGGGAGCAGTCCCACGCACCCCAGGACAGGACGCAGGCACACGCTCCCAGGTGTTATCTGCTGGCACCACGCGGCTGCTCACATCCCGGGTAGCCCGAAGACCTTCAGGCCAGCCTGTTTTTCCTTCCTCGAGAAGCGGCCTGTGGAGCTAGCTGAAAGGTGCTGCTGTGAAGCCGCTTGTTCAGGCTGGTAACGGTGACGACTTCTGTGGCCCTGCTGGACAGGCGGACACAGAGCCCCGTCCTGGCAGCTGGCCGTGGGGCTCACCTCTGCTGGGCACCAGCCGGGGACCTGCTGAGCACGGTCTGCTGATGGGGCAGGCTGCAAGACCACAGAACTCCCCTCTGATGCCTCCTCTCCCTCTGGGCAGCGGTGGGGCTGAGGCGCTGGGGAGCGGCAGCAAAGCACTGCACCCTCGAGGGGGACCCCAGGCGCCCTGTGGCTGCGGGCAGCACGGGCAGGACGGCTCGGGGGAGGGCGGCCGGGCTCTGTCAGGGCCCCCCGGCTCTCCCCGGCCCGGGACACCCCGAGCCCCGCCGGCCACCAGATGGAGCAGCAGCACCGCGCAGCGTAGCCCCGGCCGCAGCGCCGTCGGGGAGAAGGGTTCAGCTGGCTGGGCGCGCTCCCACGCGTGTGCGCACACACGCACACACACGCACACACGCTTACTCCCTTAGGGCAGCACCGCTGTCCCCTGAGACCCCCATCTCCGCGGGGTGCCAAGCCCTGAGGGCAGCACCCAGCGAGCAGCACCCCCAGGGAACTGCACCCCAGGCAGCCTGGCCCAGGACCTCCAGCCACAGCCCTGTGGGGTCACGGTCACCTTCCCCTGCAAGACAGACAGCGTCTTCCCCCTCTGCACCTCGGGAACGGGCTGCACAGAAATGATATGTACACTTTAATAATATTTGAAACACACAGGAACGCACGGCTGGGTGAAGAGGCACCACGAGTCCAGCTCTCGCACAGAGCGAGGTGACGGTGACCACGGTGGGGACATCAGCGCAGGACACGGGGCATCGTTTCTCAGGCTGATTGCAGTGTGGCTGCTGCACCAGCAGGATGACCACGAGGAGCAGCAGCACATGCCTGAGTCTTAGGGCACAGCAGGGAGCCCAGGTGGTGTGGTCACCTCCGGGCCCTGCGCTGTGACGAGGACGCTGACCTGCAGCGTGCCGCAGGGGGAGCGCAGCACCCAGGAACCCCGGTACTCGGGCCCCGGCCCCGCCGCCTGGCTGGGAGGAGGAGGAGGAAGGCGAAGGCTGAGCCGCTGGCAGCTTGTGGCATTGCAGGACACGTGCAGGGTGCCCTCGGGGTTGCTGTAGGTGCACTGCCCTGGTGCATCCTCCCCGGGCACTGCGTCCCAGCCCTCATTTTTGGCACACGCCAGCTGCCTCTGGGTCACCTCCAGCAGGGGCTGGCCCTGGAGGGCGGCCGGGCTGGTGCAGAAGGCTTGCACATGGAGGAGGGGGTCAGCAAAGACCTGGAGCCAGCCCAGGAGGTAGGCGAGGCGGCAGTCGCACGCCCAGGGGTTGTCCTCCAGCCTCACGCGCACCAGCTCCTCGTTGGCATCGAAGAAGCCCGCGGGCAGGCGGGGCAGGCGGTTGTGCTCCAGCCCCAGCGTGGCCAGGCTGGGCAGCCCGTCCAGCAGCCCCGGCGGCAGGCTGGAGAGGTTGTTGTGGCCGAGCTGCAGCGCCGTCAGCCCCACCAGCTCCCGGAAAGCCTCAGCGGGGAGGTGAGCCAGGGCGTTGTGTGAGAGTACCAGGCTCTGCACCGCTGAGAGGTTGGCGAAGACACCCAGGGGCAGCGCCTGCAGCTGGTTGCGGGCCAGCGAGAGGTGCAGGAGGTTCGGGGTGCCCTGGAAGAGAGTGGCAGGCAGGGAAACCAGCCGGTTACCCTCCAGGCTGAGGAAGGTGAGGTTGGGGAGGCCAGCGAAGGCGTCGGGGCGCAGGCTGCCCAGGGCGTTGTGCTGCAGCTGCAGCCGCCGCAGCGCGCCCAGCCCCGCGAAGGCCCCAGCCGGCAGCTCGGCCAGCTGGTTGCCGTCGAGGTGGAGCTCGCCCAGCTGGGACAGCGTCCCGAAGGCGCCGGGTGGGAGCCGTGCCAGCATGTTGTCACTCAGCTTCAGGACGCGGAGGGCGGCCAGCGGGGCCAGCAGCCCGTCGGGCAGCTCGGCCAGCACGTTCTGCGAGAGGTCCAAGGCCTGGAGGCGGTGGAGCAGGCGGAAGATGGCAGGAGGCAGCGCCTCAATCTTGTTCCCCCGCAGGCGCAGGTCCTGCAAGCAGCAGGTGGTGGTGAAAAGCCCCGGCTGCAGGGAGTGGATGGCGTTGGAGCTCAGGGAGAGCGTGGTGAGGCTGGGCAGCCCCGCCAGCAGCCCCGGGCTGACGGCTGGCAGCGGGTTGCCCGAGATCTCCAGCTCGGCCAGGCTGGGCAGCCCCGAGAAGGCACCCGCCTCCAGCTCCTGGATGTGGTTGTTGAGGAAGACCAGCTTGGTGAGCGTGGTGCTGGAGCCCAGCGCCCCACTCCTGATGCTGCTCAGGGCCGTCTCCACGAAGAAGAGCTGGGTGGCGTTCCCTGGCAGGCCCGCCGGGATCTCCCTCATCTTCTCCTCTGAGCAGAAGACCTTGGAGGTGTCGTAGCACTGGCAGGGAGGGGGGCAGGGCAGGGGCAGCCCCCCCACCAGCAGGGACCGCAGTCCCAGCACCACGTAGACCATCACCCTGTGCTGGAGAAGGAGCCCAGCATCAGCTGCTGCGGATGCTGTGGGGCCGCCAGGCTCACCAGCACTCAGCCACACAACGAGGGGGCTCTGCTGGTTGTGTTTCTGACTGCCCATTGGGAATGTCCTTCTGGTGGAAACATTTCAGAGCCAGAGTGTCTGCTAAAGGAGGGAGGGTACGTGCCTGTGCACAAACAGGGACTGAGCAGAAACACCCAGACCACCACCAGTTCCTCCATGCCTGGGACACGTGCCGGTGCTGCCCAGTGACGAGGGACAGTGCCCATCCCGCTGTGACACCCACCTGGGGACATCCCATGCCACGGGGTATTCTGGACTTAGAGCCATGCCCCGGAGCACCATTGGGCATGGCCTCTCCCTCCCGCCACCTGACTTGTTTCCAGCACTTCCCACCCACCCCAGGACCCCAGCAAACCCATCCCAAACCCCCTGAGCCCTGCCACTTACCGTGAGCAGCATCGCGGGGACCACCACCATGGGGACTGCCACCACGGGGACCGCCGCCGAGCCCGCTGCGAGGAGCAAACCCCGCCGAGAAGGGACGATGTTTTGTGGGGCGGATGTGGAGGCAGCTGACAGAGCGTTCCTGCTGGGGCGGAGCTGCCCCTTTCTGCTTATCGGCAACAACAACCCGTGTCCTTGGAGCGCTTCAAAAAACAGCCTGGCCCCAGGGGACCGGAGGTGAACTCACTCAGGGCACGGGCCGGTGGCCATGAGCGTGTCCTGGCAGGGAAGCGGGGCCCTGGCCCTGGAAG
Source organism: Oxyura jamaicensis (assembly GCF_011077185.1). Classification (NCBI taxonomy): domain Eukaryota; kingdom Metazoa; phylum Chordata; class Aves; order Anseriformes; family Anatidae; genus Oxyura; species Oxyura jamaicensis. The sequence goes on along the minus strand of NC_048901.1, from coordinate 13,567,059 downwards.
TGCCCTGTGGCCCTGGCAGGGTCCTGCTGCCATCAGTGGCACTGGTCCCACACCAAGCTCAGGGCGTCAGCTTGCTGCAGCCCCCAGGAACCTCCTCGGACTCCGTTAATTCTCATTGAGAAGTGAGGCTGGCAAACATCCCTTGCACAACAGAGGGGACCAAGCACAGCGCAGCAAGGCAAAGCGATGCCCTGGTGAAGGAGCCCACCTTGGGACCACCGTGCTGTGGCCTGGAGGGCAGAGCCACCAGTACTTGGCAGCCCAGGCTCCAGCCGGTGCATCCAGGCAGTGGTGGGGTGTCCAGAGGGACCCATGGACCAGCTGAACTCCAGCTGGACTCCCCAGGAGAGGCAACCTGCCTGGCAGAGCAGTGTACAACCCCGTGAGGGATGCCCTGCAAGGGCAAGGGTTGGAACGGGCTGGGATCGCACCCAGGACAAGGAGGGACCCCTGGGGAAGGAGGAGGAACACTTACATGCACTCAGCTGGGCAGATGGTGATGTGTGGGGAAACTGCGCAAACCCTCAGAGCTCTGATCTGAGGACAGGGATGCACAGGAGGCAGTCAGCAGCTGCAGCTCCATCACGGAACTCGTTGAGGTCTCAGCTTGCTCTCCAAAAGCCGTCCTGCTGCTGTTGGATGCCCAAGCCTTCCCCTACCCCAGGTCAGCCTGGGCTGTGCAGCCACAAACCTCTGTCCTTCTCCCACCCCCACCAGCCTCAACATGAAGAGATCACTTTGGAGAGGCAGTAAAGCAAAGCTCCTGTCCCTGATGGGTTATTCCAAGGATGCCACTTGACGCAGAGGAGCAAACAAAGAACTCTTGGCACTGGAAATGGACAACCGTGCTTTAATGGGTGATCACAGAGCAGTACCAAACAGCCCCAAGGCACAGTCCCATGTTTCTAGCCATCGTGCAGGTCCCAGCCCAAAGAAGCATCCCATCACACGCACAAGCACGGGTGTGCCTGCGTCACACTGGCTCAGAGCACCGTGGGCAGCCCGCACGATGGGGTGCGCACCCACTGCGCCCCTTGTCCTGTAGCACCATTCCCGTGCAGCCCAGTTCTGCACGTGCTGCCTCCTGCCCCGTGCCCCAGCACCGCTCAGGCTGCCGGCAGGGCCAGGCACAGAGCAGGGGCACTGCGGGGTGGGAGCAGGGAGAGGAGAGGCTGCAGCTTTGCCAGGCAGGGATGCCGGAGAGCTGCTGGCAGCACCATGCTGCGGTGCCCAAGACCGGCACACAGCCCCGCAGCGCTGCAGGCAGGGGAAGCACAGAGTGCAGGGCCGAGAGGCCGCCCGAGGCAAGGCAGGGCACTGTGCTCTCGCTGTGCTGCCTGCAGGCAGGGCGGGCGGCGTGGACGCGGCCAAGTCACTCGGCTCTGCTGCCGTGGAGGCGCGGAGCCTGCCTGGGCTGGGGGCCAAGCGGAGGCTGCCCGGCTCCTTTGAGCTACAAAGGCACACGGCCTCCCTCGGGGCGAGGGCGTGCGCCCGGCTCCCGGCCCTGTGTGATGGCTTGGTGCCCGTGTGCCCCGGCATGGGCAGAGGCTGAAGGCGTGAGGGGAAAAGAGGACAACAGGCAGTGTAGGGCAAGCAGCAGGCGTCACTCCAGGGGACGATGTGAGGTGAAGGAGGAGAGATCCCAGAGCTCCATGGCCAGGCTGCGGCTCCCTGCTCTGCTCCGGGCAGCTCCTGCTCAGAGCTAGGCCCCCACACCCCAGCTGCAGGCTCCCAGGAAGGGACAGAGCACAGGGGCTGCACAGGAGGCAGGAGGGGACGAGGGGGACACCAGTGGGTGACACCCTGCTGCAGAGCAGGGACATGGCAAAGCAGAGCAGCAGAGGGGAACGTGGCACGTGGGGCGATGCTGGCCCATCCAGCTGCCAGGTCCCTTGTCCCCGCGGGGAGGGGACAGCCCCCCCAGCACCACTCCCCCCAGGGTCTGCCGGGGGCTCAGGCTTCGTTGGGCGCCTTCATCCTCATCATCACGACGTGGCTCTTCTTCCTACAGCTGTAAGCCACCAGCGCCACCAGAGCGCAGAGCAGGGCCACGCACACCAGCACGATGACAGCCACCACCACCCCGCTCTGCAGGCGGGTCAGACCCCAGGGCCCCCCTCCTTCCTCCTCCTCTTCCTCCTCCTGGGGCCTGGGGGTGACCGGCAGCGGCTCCGTGGGGGAACCCGCCTGGGTGCTCCCTGGCAATGCCCCCTTAGAGGGGAGGGCAGGGAGCGGGGTGCCAGCGGTGGGGCCTGGCGGGGTGGCCGGGAGCTGGTCCTGCCGCAGCCCGGTGATGGGCGCTCCCCGCAGGGGGGGCGGCTGGGCGCAGAGCGGGGGGATCTCACCCACCTTGTGGGGGTTGGCCTCCAGCCAGGTGCGCAGGGGCAGGATGCCCTGGTCGCAGCGCCACGAGTTGTTGTGCAGCTTCACCTCCCGCAGGGTGGCCAGCGGGGAGAAGATGCCGGCAGGCAGGTTCTCCAGGGCGTTGGCATGCAGCTGGAGGTGCCGCAGCCCCGGGGTGGCGGCGAAGAGGCCCCGGGGCAGCGTTTGCAGCCGGTTGTTCTGCAGGGAGATGTTCTGCAGCTTGGGCAGCCCCCCCAGCGCTTCGGCATCCAGGCGGCGCAGGGCGTTGGAGTGCAGCGACAGCTCCAGCAGCTCGCCCAAGCCCCGGAAAGTCCCCGGGGCCAGCGTGCGGAGCTGGTTCTTGCTCAGGACCAGGAGCTGCAGCTGGGTGAGGTTGCTGAAGACGGCGGCGGGGAGGGCAGCGAGCTCATTCTCGTAGAGCCACAGCTCCCTCAGGTTGGGCATGGGGCCGAAGGCCGCCGGGGAGATGTCGCGCAGGCGGTTGACATGCAGGGTGATTTTGGAGAGGGCGCGCAGGGGCAGGAAGATGCCACCAGGCAGGGCGGTGAGGAGGTTGTTGGAGAGGTAGAGCTTCTGAAGGTTCCCGTTGTGCACGAAGAGCTCCGGGGACAGCGTCTCCAGCTGGTTCTGGTGCAGCCCCAGCTCCTGCAGCTCAGGCAGCCCATCGAAGGCACCCGCCGGGATCTGCCGGAGCCGGTTCTCGTAGAGCCGCAGCACCTGCAGCCGCGGCAGCCGCTCGAAGGCTTGGGGCGGCAGGCGGTCGATGTTGTTCCGGGCCAGGTTGAGCTTGGTGAGGCTAGCAAGCTGGTCGAACACCCCCTCCGTCAGCTCGTGCAGGTTGTTCCCGTGCAGCTGCAGCTCCTTCAGGTTGCTCAGGTGGGCGAAGTGCGAGGGCTCCACGCGCAGCAGCTGGTTGCTGGAGAGGAGCAGCGATTCCAGCTTGCCCAGGGGCTGGAAGACCTGCACCGGGAGCTCCTGCAGCTTGTTGCTGGCCAGGCTGAGGTAGCGCAGGTCGGGCAGGTGCCGGAAGGCCCCGGGGCTGACGCGCGACAGGTCGTTCTTCTCGATGCGCAGCCCGATCAGCAGGGAGGCGTTGCCGAAGGACGCCTCGCCCAGCTCGGCGATGCGCGTGTTGATGATCTGGAGGGTCATGGCATTGGCAGGGATGGGGCTGGGGACGGCGGTGATGTTGGCACCGGAGCACTCCACCTGGGCGGTGCGGATACAATGGCACTGCTCCGGGCACTGCCCGCGGGTGAGCTGGAAGCCCACGAGCAGCAGCAGCAGCCGCCAGCCTCCCTGCTCCATGGGGCCTGCAGCAAAAACAAAGGAGGAGGCTCAGCACAGCTTTCCCAGCCCTGCCAGGGATGGGTGCTGCCTCCCCCTGCGAAGCGGGGCTGGCCGCACGCCTCCCAACATGGCTGGGGACAGGCAGGGCAGAGCTGGGGCTGCGGCGCCGTGCTGCCACACCACAGCTATTAGTGGCATCCCTGGCGTCCCCCGCGCCCGCTCTCCCAGCGGCAGGAGTGTGGTTTCCTGTTTTGCAGCGAGGGCGGTGAGCTGGTCCCAGCAGCACAGCCCCAAACAGCGGGGAGCCCCCAGCCAGTGAGTACCAGCCTCAGCTGGGATGGGTTGGAAGGGACCTTAAGGATCATCCAACTCCAACCCCCTGCCATGGGCAGGTCCCTGAGCACAGCCATCATCTCTCAGCACACCAGGGGCACCTTCCCCAGTCTGGGAGCTTCGCACGGAGTAGGGCAGCAGCCTGGTGCCCAGCTGGTAGCTCCCGGTGGCACAAGGCAGGAGGAAAGCCACGGCTCCCCCAGGCACGGAGCAGGGCTTGGCCAGGCAGGTCTGGGAGCGCCTGTTGCTGCAGGGGAGGGAGGAGCCCTCGGAAAGCCAGCGCAGCTTGTGTCTCACATATGGAAACAATATGCATCCCAGAACAGTTTTGTTTGTGGCAAGCCGTTTATAAACTCCACCAAGCGCTTTGCACATCAAAAGCTCTGCTCATGTCACTCCCTGTTAAGCGAGTGTACAGAGCATCCAAGCTGGAGCACGGTTCAGGAAAGACAGCTGAAAACAATTTATCTCCCTTTCTCTTTTTAGGGACAAAAACTTGCAGACCAAGATGAATATCTAGCCCCTCAGCATCCAGGTGGTTCTAACCACAAGACCCCTGAATTTTGATGCTGGCCCCGCTCCATGTTCTTTACAGGTTATTATTTAATACACTTCGCCTCTATAACTGTATCAGCTCCCACAATGCCTAAGCAGACTCGGCTTATTGGAGAACCCCTAACAAGACAAACCTCTAATCCGTCTAACCCAAAAGTGCTCAGCGTGCACATCGCTCTGCCATGCTCCCACCCCTCAGAGCTGCCCCAGGGGTCCGCGGGCCCAGGGTGATGCTGGTGGGGCCGGCAGCGGAGAGGAGACTTACCCGAGTGTCCTGCAGCTGCGAGCGCCGAGCGAGCACAGCTCCGTGCTGGCAGGAGAGCCTAGTGTGGTTCACGCTTCCCCTCCCAGTATATAACCCGTCCAAATCAATGAATCAGCACAGGGGCAGCAGCGGGGTTACGGAAATCGCTGCAATAGAGCCGTTTCCAACTCACATTTCCTCAGCAAACAGAGCAATTGTCTCGAAGACGGAGATGCTGATTTCTCACTCGTGAGCCCCAGGCCCCTCACCTGAAGAGCAGCAGCCGGCCCCGAGAACATGCCGCACACGGCAACCAGTGCCCGGGGTGCAGCTTGGCCCCGGGAGCCCCCAGGACATGGTCGGGGGCTGTGACCCATGGAGGCAGATGAGGCCAGGCCCCTGCAGCACTGTCCTGCCCCTCGCTGTCACACGGTCACCAGGGCTCCTCCACAGCATCGCCTCGGGGCATGCACAGCACTTTCTTCACACGCTACAGCGCCTGTGAGCTTCAGGACCCATGGCTATGCCCAGGACCACGCCGCAGCAGCACACAGGCTCTCCAGCCGCAGCAGAAAGGGTTGGGATGTGCTGCTGGGCTACCTGCAGCTTCCAAGGTGCCCCAGCATCACCCACCCACGAGGTCACATCCACCTGGGGTTGCTGCTCTCCTTCCTCAGCAGCCCTGACTCAGGGATGGAGCCCAGCACCCAGGGGCTGGGGAGCAGGGCACAAGCTCCCTCCCTTCCTTTGGGGTGCCCCCCCAACCCACAGAGCTTCACAGGCGTGGCTTTGGTCCCCGCCACCGTCCCCAGCTGCCCCCTGCCCACCTGTCCCTCTCAGCCCCGTAGGCCCAGTCCAGCAGCAGCCAGGAGCGGAGGTTTGGGAGCCAACAGTGAGGGAAAACCGATGTGCGTGGCCCCTTTTTCTGAGCCAGCAGCAGCCCCGTGCTAACCACGGGGCAGCTGGACTTCCCTACAGCCTCTAATCCTGTCTCAGCCCACCCACATTTCCAGCAGGCCCTGCTCAGGCCCCAGCCGGCCCTAACGAGCTGCCCAAGATGGGAACCACGCGGTGCTGGCTCCAAAGGCCGGGCGCTGGGTGCAGCCTGCCCCTGCCCGCTGCCGCCCCGGGAGGAAGGCAGCTCCCATCCCAGGCAGCAGGGTGCTGTGCCACCAGGGCAGGCAGCACGCAGGGGACCGGGACCCTGCTCATGGTGGGGACAAAAACAAGGTAAATAACACAAACTGCAGGGCTAGAGAGGGTAGTTTCCAGCCACACTCAGACAGGGATCATGGGAAGAGGCTGGGGAGCGGGACCACAGCTGGAGGCAGCTGCCGCTGACATGTCAGATCTAATGGGTGCCCCAAGGGAGCCAAGCATGGGGGGCCCAGCAGCTGTGGGACATGGTGGCCGCGGGTCCCTCCCTGCCAGGCAGAGAGCACCCAGGCTGGTGCTACCCTCACAGCATCCCCTGGTGCTTGTCTGCCTGCTCCCGGGGCAAACTTGGGGATTTGGGCATGGAGAAGGGGCTTTTTGAAAACACCGCCTACGAGTACATATGTACGTGCCATTGACACAGCAGATTTTCCCAGCACCGCTGTTCCCAAACTAAACTCCCTGTTTCCTTCCGAGTGATGCAGCTGGAGGTCAGGCAGAGGGCTTGGGAGCTGCCTCTTCCCTGCAGCCCTGGCACGGAGCAGGGCTCGCCCAGCCCTATCGCACCCTTATCGGCCGGCTCTGTCTGCCCGCCGCCAGCGCCAGTGCTGCTGGGCTCCTGCCTGCTCTGACTCACCCTCGAAGCACACGGCTTTTCAGCAAAACAACACAGAAATCAAAACCCAGCACTGCTGGAAAACCACTGCTCCGAACCCAGGCCGACAGAGGAATGTCGGACTCAGCTCCTTCCAACAGCACGGCCCCAGCAGTGATGGGAGCGATGCAGCGATGGGGATGCGGCGATGGGTACCGCACGGTGAGAACTGCGCCATGGGATGGCTGCATCCCCAAACACCCTGCCCCCAGGAGCAGGGGAAGCAGGTAAATCACAGGTTATGGTGCTGACTGCCCTGTAGCAGCCCTGACTGAAACCCAGCACCAAGTTTCCTTCTGGGGTGACTGCGGGCTGGTGTGTGCTCTCCCAGCAGGAGGGAAGGTAAAGGGCTCCCTGCTGCCAGAGCCCCACACTGCACCCCAGGGACCAGGGGCGCAGTCCACTCACCCCAGGGGACACCCAGCTGGGAATCCTGGTGCAGAGCAGCACCTACACGCTGGGCAGGGAACAGAGCAGAGGTGTCCATGCATGGACCAGCAAGGGGCTGGGAGGGCCAGTCCTGAGGCACCCCTAGAGGGACGGCATGGGGAGAATCCAGCCTCACCACACAGCCCCAGACTACACACAAGGAGAGGATTGGATGCAGGCAGGGAAGAGGAGCTCACCCTAAGCAGCCTGAGCTGCCCCTTTCTCCTGATACCTCTGAGCCCCAGCAGAGCAGCATCACCCACGGCTGGGTAGGTTTGTGCCTCGCAGCCGGACAGCGGGACAGTCCCGGCTGCATCCGTGCTGGCACACTCCCAGCACATTCACACAGCCGGGGCTGCGGGCGCAGCAAAGCTGGGCGGCTCTGAATCACCAAGGGACTCGAGACAGCTTGGAAAAAATCAAGCAATCGCTAAAATTAGCAGCTTGTGGGCTTGGCCAGAAAGGAGCATTACTCATCTGCCAAACAGCTGAGCGTGCTCACCCCCACAGCACTGCTGTGCAGCCCAGCAGCCACATCCCCACCCCATGGCCAGCCCCACTGCCGTGTCTTCACCCCAGCCCTGGGTCCCCCTGTGCAGCAGAGGGATGCAGGGACGTGCTCCTGGGGTTCCCTGCTGAGCAGCTCTGGGTCCAGCAGGAACCCGCATCAGGCATCTCTGGACCCCCCTGCCCTCTACAGCATCAGGCTGGGACCCCCCACACGTATTTTGTACTCCTGCAAATCGCTCGTGGTGCTCAGAGGAGCCCCCACCTCCTCTCCGAGTGCTCGCGGAGCGGCTGGCTGAGGGCATGGGGCCAGGGCCTGCTCTGTGAAGCAGAGGAGGAGGAGGGCTGAGCACTGGGCTATGGGCCAGGGGAAGGGTCCCTGCCGTGCTCCAGCCCAGAGCACGGGAGGACAGGCAGCCCCAGCCGTGCTGCAGCTCACGTAGGCTGGAGCGTGGCCGAGGGGTGAAGTGCACTGGGTCCTCAGAAACTGTGCTGAGCCCTTCCCCTCCATGCGGGAGGCACCCGCAGCCCCTTCCCCAACACACACACACCCCTTTTAAGAGCCCAAACTAGAGTTCCTCCACAGGACCAGGGATCCAGCCTCAGGACATTTCTGGGTACCTGGCTGAGGCATGCAGGGCTGCTCATGGTAGAGGACATCCCACTGAGGCCACCGCAAGAGACAGGCAGGTACCCTGCCTTCAGGGCGCTCAGGAGCAGGGCTGTGGAGGGGGTACCCAGGAGCATATCTCCCTCCCTCTGTGTGGGCTTGCCCTTTCCACCCAGGCACCAGCCGGAGACCCAGCAAACCCCTCAAGGTGAGCGTTTACAAACACGAGCCCCAGCAGGGCTCGCCTGGCCGGCAGGACCACAGCAGCGCTGGGGCCGGTTCCTCCCCGCGATAGCAGCACGCAGGGCTTGGCCCGGGCCCAGGGCAGCGCTAGGCTGGAAGGAATGTGGGGCCTGCAGCCAAAGCCGCCCGGAGGAGCGATAATCCGAAGCGGAAAGAGCTTGTCCGATGGCAGCACAGGCGCCGAGAGCAGGGGGAGGACCAGCCAGAGCAGGAGGCAGGGAGGCCTGTGCTGTGAGGTGGTCCCTGGAGCTGCTGCAGGGGGCTTCGGGCCCTGCTCCTGGGCAGGACGTGCGGCACCATCCCTGCCACTAGCACAGGGGCCAGGCCCTGTCCCAGGCACTCCTACAGCCCCCCCCCCCCCCCCCCCAGCTCTCCCACCACCCTGGGAAGTCCCCAGCAAGCCCCAGCTCCCTGCCCTGGGCTTCTCCAGAGAGAAACAAAGGCACAGCTGACATCCGGCACAGCGCAGAGGACAAGGGTCTGACAGGAGCAATTGCTCACAGGGGGCGAGCCTGGTGGCAGCATGTCCCCCCGTGCAGCTGGGAGACTGCCAGCCCGTACGCTGGCACACAGCAGCCCAGGCAAACGGCTGGGTGAGGGCTCGTGGGCCTGGGAACACCCAGCAAGGGGCTGCGAACTCAACCAGACAATTTGCCCCCAGGGCTTGCACGCCTCTGCGGTGGAGCTTCAGGCCTCCAGCTCACTTTGAGAGTTTGTAAACACTGGCGCTTACAGCCTCAGCCCCTGGGTGCGTGGCTTTGGTCCCATCTCCTCCCCGGCAATTCTGTAATCCCTAGGAAATGCTGTGCTCCCATCTCCCAGCTGCTGAATCAGCTCCCCCAGGCGAGATGCGCTGGTCCAAAGCCCGGAGGAGGGATGCAGCCAATTCTCTGTAACGTCAGCCACAGGATCCCAGAGCTCCTGCCTCTCAGCTGGCTTTTGCTGGGTGTCTTCTCAGCCAATGCCTCTGAGCACGTTTGCCACCACCCCACTCCTCCTTACCCCTGGGACAGGGAGGAGCGGGATGTGAACACAGCCCCCGAACATGGGGCTGTGTGCTGGAGAGCTGGCAGGGGAGAGGGTGCACCAAGGGAACAACCTGTACCAGGCTGCATGCCCAAGCAAGCTGCAGTGAGTAGGGCACTTGAGCTTACTCACCTCTGTGAGCAGCAAAAAAGGCCCTCAAACAGCTGCTGATCTCATGGGGCAGAGGCAAAATGGAAATGGCAGAGGCACCAGGGGACACAGGTAGACTAGATAAGGACACAGATAAGGTAGACTACAGGGAGAAGAAAGGCAACAGGGACTGGCCTTGCACATCAGGCTGCTAGGAGGGGACGCAGCAGGCTCGGCCCTGATGAGCAGTAAACAGCACCTGCAGTGACATCGCGCTGCAAGCATGCTGCACGCTCACTGCTGCTGTGGCGTGGAGAGAGCAGGAGCCACAGCCACAGGAAAAAAAGCCTCACAGTACATTACAGAAAACCTTGGCCAAGCCCCACTTGATGTACTCCAAGCACGCCTATGAGAATTCAGACCCCGAGGTGATTCCTGGACACAGAGGTCTGGTTAACACACAGCTGTAAACCACAGCTCTGCATCCCCCACCTGTACCGCAGCCAGCACCATGGGGCTCACTGCAGTGAGCAGCACGTGGTCATGCCTCCCCCCCACCTGGGCCCCGCCCGGGGGGGGGACCCCCCCCCCCCCCCCCCCAACCTCTTTTGGCTTTTGGTCCACCCCTCAGGAGCTGCAGGATCAGGGAAAGCCGCCTGTGTGCTTTTTTCCCCACAGAGCCTTTGCGTCGCATCTGCAGTCACGCTGACCTGGAGGAGAGTCCCTTCGCCAGGCTAGACGGATACGGGATATAAATAAGGATTTCCTTGGATTTTCCAGGCCAGAGGAGATTTCCAGGACAGGCTGAACTATGCTGGGCAACAAGCAGTGAATCAGAAGCAGGACAAAACATGACATCCCTGTCACAGGGAGAAAGGAAGGCTTGGTGAAACACCTCAAGGTCGTATTGCTCCAGCCTTTTGTTGTCTGCTGACTTCACTTCCCCTGTCTGGCACAAGAGTGGGGAAAGCCCGATGACAGCATGCAAAGACAAATCATCCTCCTCTTAGTGCCTGACTGTACACAGCAACATGCCAAAGCCCCCACGTGCCAGAGCTGAGCGATTGCAGCAAGGGAGCCAAAGGAGACTGAGCCGGCCTCATTTGGGGGCTGGGGCAGCCAAATGAAGACCCAAAAAAGCTGGGAGCTGCTCCTTACCTGCTGCTCTCGTGCACCCTGCCCACACAGGACAGATTGGACATGCAGAGAGCCTGCTGTATGTCAACACAGCAATTAAACTGTCACTTTTTCTTAGAAACCAGTGTGCATCCAAGTGCCTTATGCTGCAAGCCAGTTCCTTCAGCGCTGCACCAAGGAAAGCAGTGACCAGCACAGCTTGTACAATTTCCTTGCTAGCCCAGATTACACTTATCTCCTGCCTGCTGAAAGCAGATGCTTGCGTGGCACCAATATGACAGCCCTGGAGCTGGCAGAATGCTAAGTGATCATTACAGTTGTCCGAGAGGAACCTAAATTTGTACTAATTGCCTCTTTTTAAGTGCTAACATGCAACAAGCCAGAACCGCCACCCAAAGCTTTCATGTTGTTTTCGTGCTTCCCATTTAAATACATTGCAATCAAATATTCTGGGGCTTCTGTTCGTGAAACTAACCCCAGTCTGCTTCACACTGGCTGCACTAAGTCACATTCCTCTTCCTTCAGAAATGCCTCTAACTACTGCCAGGCCTGCTAAATTTTAGACCTCAGAAGCAAGACAACTGCTATTTAACACTCCAGGAAAGGCCTCTGGTTCAAAAATCAGCAAGGCTACAAAAGGACTCCTAGATAACAGGGTTTCATACCTGAGCAGGCAGGGAGCCACGTCCAGGGGCTCTTTAATCCAGCCCTAGCTTCTGAGCACAAGGGCAGAGCTTTTAAGAACAAGCTAAGTAATGTAATTAAGATAAAAACCTATAGTTAAATCTCAGAGCCACCAAAGAAGCACATGCCACCTGACAGCTACGAGTCTACTCACAACCTAGAATATTCATATCATTCGAGATATTCATCAGCACTTCAGTAGGAAGACCAAAACCCACACTGTTGTCTAGTGGCTGCTTTTGTACATCAAACACTTGAAAGCGCTGGAAGTCAGGGCGCAAGGCTGCGTCCCAGGAAGGTGTAAGGAGTCCTGGGACTGAGCACGCCTTTCTCACGCCTGCACACCAGGTGACTCTGACGAAGCACAGCTCGCTTCTGACTCTCCACAGAGAGCCAAAGCCACAGCTACTGCCTGCTGAAGTCAGACAGGCGTATGTGCCGCAGCCAGCTTCAAACAGGCGCTGGCACCTCAGGGCCTCAGAGGAGGCCAGCCTCCTGCACTGTGCTGCACACCAACAGCTCCCAGCCGAGCCCAGGAGGGACCGTCAGTGCCAACTCTGCGACCAGCCACGCTGCTGCGGAGCTGAGCTTTGGCCCTGTGCGTCTGCCTTGTACTCCAGCTTCCAGACACCGCAGCGTGCTGTAAATACAGCCCTGCTTTTCAGACCTCTGGTCAGAATTTAAGGATGAAGGCATTTACTTAAAATTCAGCTTTGTAGTGATGGTACAAAGCTTCAAAAACAACCAAACAACAGAACTCACCAAGGCTATACTTCTAGACCAACATCTTTCTTAGCTTCCTCTGACTAAGAAAGAGGAAAACACTATCAGCTGTAAATGGTAATGGACATCACCTTCTTCCTCCTACATGCTGGAAAGGGACTGAGAATAGAAAGCAAAAACAAGGACATACCATTCTCCCCCCTCGCCTCCACTCCCTCCCCCTGCCCTTTTTAAAAGCTATTTTCCAGCACATCCTCCCCAAAATACCATTTGCTTTCTCAGGAAAGAGACAAACCACTGCAGGCAGTAAGAGGCAAAACAGCATTTGGAGTCCTACAGGCAACCTCTAAACAAGTTACAGCAGTGCTCCCATGGAAGCCTCCCTACACTGATCCCATTTTTTTCTTCCAAATGGAGAACTTGTTCCCGCAAGCCAGTCACTCAGAAACACCTCTCCCGTCACAGCAGCACGAGCACAGCAGCAAGCAGGGGTGTTTGGCTGGGACAGGGCTGCAGGAAGCCAGCAGCACGTTGACCAAAGGCCTGAGCTCCGTGCAGAGGTGACCACAGCTTTTCCGTCAGCTCTCCCTCTGAGTTCGTACACCAAGTGCTGTAGCAACACAGTGATTACAATCAGCTTTGGCAAACACTGTAAGGTATATAAAAGCATGTTTTAATTACGTTGTACAGACACAGCATTTATGGTTCTTGCTGTGAAGATTTGTAATCCATACCAAATTTGTAATCCAGAACCAAATGTGAACCGCCCAAATGCTCAAATTGAACAGAGAAACGCTCCTAATCCTCTATATGGCTGGTACCCTCTATCTTTTTTTAAGAAAATTTATCAGAACTACAGGCTGAGCAGGAATCTTTCTGGAGTGGAAGAGTTGCCTGATTCTGCCCACTACACAAAGACTGAGCACAATGGTGACAGCCTGGAGTGCTAAAATCAAACTGTGAAGGCAGAAGAATATCCAACAATAGACAACCCTGCTACTAGTAAGTGGCTCAGCACTCTTGCGGGCTGGCAACTCATCCCACCAGGCAAGAGTTGTTAAATCTGTTCCTTTGACACTGCTGGTTTCTACTATGGTGCTGGGAGAAGTTCGGGTTGGAACATCTGAGACATGAAAGCCTAACTGTTCAATACCTTGAGCCTGTGAATAGGTAAAAGCTGGAGTTGCAAGAGGAATTGACATGGGTGTGCTGGTATCTATGTTGGACACTGCTGTTACAGTTGTCTTCCAGGGTGATTTCAAGTGCTCTGTCACAAGAGAAGTCACAGTCTGGGAGTAAGTTGACCTGGATGTCTGGTATGCGGTGGCTGTGGCTGGCAGGCACTCCAGGTGCTGATCTGTTAGAGCCACCAGAGAGATGTTCCTTAGGGAGAGCGGGCTGTCACACACTAGAGATTGCACTTCTTTTACTATCTCCTTGCTCTTCTGGAGCCACTCTTGGAAGCCAAGAATCTGGCAATCACATCTCCAAGGGTTGCCGTCAAGGAATACTTCTTGCAGCTCAGGTAAGGTGACAAAGAAATCTCCAGGAAGAGACTGCAGCTTGGTACTATTGAGGTAAACTTTCTGAAGGTGCTTGAGATTATGAAAGAGGTTTCTCGGAAGAAACTCAAGCCTGGAATCAAAAAGGGAAACATTCTGCAGTTTCTGAAGGCCCAGGAAGATACCCTCTGGCAGACGGGAAATATTATTTGTATGCAGAGAAAGGCCCCGCAGTTCTTTCAGACCACTGAATGCGTTCCTAGGAAGAACACTGAGCTCTGGATTAAAACTCAGCATGAGAAGCTCTAAGTTTGTCAAGTTGCTAAACACAAAATCTGGTATTGTTGAGAGCTGTGTGTGATACAGCCACAGGCTACCAAGATTCCTCATCTCTCCAAACAACACTTCAGGAAGAGACTTCAGTGGGTTCCTGTACAAGGTCAATTTAGACAGGTCATGCAAGTGCAGAAAGAGCCTGGGAGGCAAAACCTCGAGTTTGTTTCTGGAGAGTGTTAGTCTTCTAAGCTTCTGAAGTCGATGAAATGCATCAGGGGCGATGGACTGGATGTTATTGGAATGCAGGAAGAGTTCCAGCAGTTCCCTCAGGCTATCAAACAAGCCAGACTCTATTGACGTGAGCCTGTTAAAATACAGTATCAGCTTTTCAAGCCTGGTCAATGCACTAAATATATTTCTAGGCAGTACTGCCAAAAAATTTCTTGACAAGTTCAGTACTTTGAGTTTGGCAAGTTTCTTCAGCACGCCACTAGGAAGTGCTGTTAGTTGGTTTTTGTTCAAGAAAAGCTCCTCCAAACCAGCTAGTCTGTCAAACAGATTCTCTTTGATGGATTTCAGCCTGTTACTTCTAATGATCAATTGCCGAAGGTGTACCGTGTCATCAAACACTTCTGGAGGAAGTTCAGCCAGCTTGTTATCTAGAAGTCTGAGGGCTTTCAGCCTTCTCAAGCCTTTAAAAGCCACTGGTGAAATGAGAGTGATGTTGTTTGAAGATAAGATGAGATGCTGCAGCTCTACCATCCTAGAAAAAACATCCTGCAAGTATGTTACATTAGTGTTTGTTATGTGAATTTCTGTCACGTTGCGAGGCAGATTTAATGATTCCAGGTCTTTTATGTGAGGGCCAGAGCAATGAATTGCGTTTTTGAAAGAGCAGTCACATTTCTCAGGACAAACAGATGCATCCAGCTGGAAGAAAAGCTTGATCATCACTGACAAATGAAACATCAACATCCTTGCTGAAGCACCAGAAACATTAGCTGTTACAAGAGATAAGAGAGTGTCAGGGTTTGATCACAGGTAGTTAATAACCTAGCAGACAAAACTGTATGAAGATACCATAAATTGTGGAAATACATATGAAATTTCTCTTGGCTTGAAAACAAACTTCAAAAATCTATTGCTGCTGACTGCAAATATTTCTAAGGCGCTCAGCTTACATGGAGGGAAGAGACAAAGCCCTATTGTAAATCAAGTACTCTCCATTAATATTTGTACTAGTCAAGTATAATTAAAGTGTATGAAAATCAAAATGAAACTGCTTAAGTAATCAAAAGGCGTGTATTTATTTGAACAGAAAAGCACTAGGCTTCTATACACAGAAAATCTTAAAAGATCAGAAGGTCCTGCACCAACAGTATTTTTCTTGTAGGTTATCTAAAATTTAAAAATAAAGTTTAGCCTGCAAAAATAGATAACGGAGGTAAAAAGGGCATCCTACAACTCCCATGATATTTTAAGTAACGCCACACAGTTCTGCTAGACCATTTCTCAGCATTTGTAAGAGATCACTTCCTGGAAAAGCTGAAGAACACACAAGAAGCAACAGACTATTTTTGATGTAGCCTGAAAAAACAAAAGCTCAAGATCTCATCCATTAAAAGGACATCTGTGAGCCTCTAATAATGAACGAGTCTCATTTCTACAACCTAACACAACACTAAGTTATCAGAAGTATCGGAAATAATGAAATGAAGTGAGAGGAATGAATTGTTATGATGTTAGCTAGAAAGCTGCACCAGTAAAGGTAGATCTGCATGAAATATACCCAGTCTGAAAGCTGCATATATTCCCAAACAAAAGAGGAACGGGAAAGCAATCATTAAAGCATTGTAGCTGTAATGATAATATTTCAAAGACCAAGTCAAACAGAAATCCTTCACAGTTTAGAATTACTTTAGAACTGTCCCCCTTAGTGAAATCAGCAAGTTCAAATGCATCAGAAACGTGGGAGTCAAGGAAATGGCTGGTCCACAGGAGGAGCAGCAAGTGGGACTGCTGTAGATGTAACTGGAACTGCTGAAACTGTGTCGGACTTCAGTACTGGGAATTCTAGGAGAGAGGAGGCCTCCATCCCAGCATACCCTTTTCTAGGGCCATGGATGAACCTGAGAGACATGTACAAAGCTGATTGCTTTTAAAAAAAAAGTCATGTGGGATAGCTGAGCTTCTCTTGTGTCTGAACTGCTGACAAGAGCATTAAAGCCATGGATCAAAAACAGCTGCTGCGTCAAAAAAAGCAACAGGAAGTATTTAAAAAAAAAAGTTAGATTCAGGGAACTGAAGACTGGTAAAATCAGCAACCCTTCCTAGGGAAGGAAAGGACATGGTGCTCAGTGATATCAACTGGCAGTGCGGTGCTGCAAAGATAGCTCTCACTAGGTTTTCTAAACCTCCTCAAATGACACAGTCAGTCAGGAAATTCAAAAAGCCTGAAGATTTCACACTTCCAAAGTACTTTTCCGCATCAAACAATCTTCAAGACAATCTGAGAATCACCTCACCAAGTAATTGCCATCACCCATAATAGTTTATTTTACAATTTAACATGGTGCCTAATTTCCTTTTTCTCATGTTCAGATGAATGTAGAAGCCTGTAAGAATGATTTTGAACCTTTGTACCTCACGTTTCTATCTGCTTTTCAGAGGAACGTCTCAGAAGCATAGCAGGCAATTGGGCTTCACCATGATTCTGCACTTTAAATGGGAAGTAAAACAGCAAAATGCATCCTCTAGATAACAGCACTTCACTGATATTTGTGTAACTACCATGAACAGCCAAAGAACATTACAAGCTTCAGAGCAGATTTTGCCTACGCTCAGCTGTGGGAGCAACTAGTTCCCATAGGCTGTACACAACTCCTACGTTAGAATTTGAGACTGCTACAAAACAGGAGAAAATCCAAAGTCTCAACAAATGCAAGAGCGCAAGACACTTGTAGCTTCTTCAACAGTGGGAGTAGAGTACATACCTCAACTAGCACAACACAGATCTGGTTAAGAGTCAGAAATCTGTATTTCAGCATTAATTATGTGGTTGGTAAGAAATTTCAAATGTGTAGCAGTCTGCTACACAGACACACTAGATGTCACAGGAGTGGACACAATAATTTTAAACTATCAAGTGCAATTGATAAGTACCTTCACAAGGCTGCTCTTTCCCCGTCATGCAGGATTGGGATCAAAACAATTTGAGGAAGAAATGAAGTTTTCTACTGAATGCTCTGGCCAGGTAGTCCAGGGTTGACCCGCTTGGCTTCTGTTTCTCTTTCAAGTCTTCTGCAGTCACAGACCAAAAAAACCTAAAGTCTGAAGGACTCTGAAGAGAGAAAAGCTTTAAGTTACCAAAATCTTAGCTTTAAATTTAAAGATTAAGGTTTTATAATTAAGTAATTGTTAACCAGGCATTTCAAACACCTTGCCTTCAAGTTGAAAATAACGTTCCGTCAATGAATGCTTAACCAAAGGTAAGCTGCAAGATGGAAAAGACCCCTTTATTTCTGTGCATTTTTGGTGAAGATGACTGTGACAACAGCGACAGCTCACAACCCAGATCATTCACTCAAGTGTCTTTGCAAGATAATACTTCCCAGGCATCAAAGAACAGAAAGACTATCCGGATGGTAGGAACAGGTCTCTATCACGTGTAAAAGGTCTGCCTTTAAAATGGCTTTCATAAGGCAGCAGGTGAAATTAAGGCTGCTATTACCATATTGCAGAAGAGCAGTGCTCCCACATGCACTGCTAACACATGGCATACATACATCACCACCCCCATCTTCAAAAACAGAGGCACTGAGCAACACAACCCATGACATCAGCGGGAGTAAGCTTATCTTCTTCAGCAAGCAGTGGAGTACATCTTATTGTGTAAGAGTAATTAAAAACAATTTCATGAAACTAATGAAAAGAGTTAAAATATCTTTTCATTTTAATTTTATTTTCAAAGAGCTTCAGTCACAAAAATGATTTACAAGGCTATTTACAACTCTATTGTACAGTTCTTTATGTATGCTTCTTGACAACAGGGTACCATTCTAGAGCAGCAATACATGTTTTAAATACAAAGATGTTGTATCAGTTCAGATTTAAAAATAAAAACAAAGCTGAGCTTCTAGAGAGCACTGTAACGATGAATCTTTTTATCTGTGTTAGGCTTCAGAAATTCACGACAAACTAAGTAGTTTCTCGTTCACATAATTATCAAAGAAGATGCAGTCTGTTGAAAATAGCTTTAAAAACCTGAAGCTTTGCCGTATAAAATCAACATATTCAAGACTCTTAAAAATTGTCAAAAACCCACAGCTTTCCCTTAGACATACAAAAACCTAAGTTTACAATTCAGAATTTCACGGGAGAAATCCTACAGAACTTTAGCTCTCGCAATTTGTGATGACCAACATAAGCATTAAAAATTTGCAGCATAAAAAAGGACTCCACATCTGCTTAGTATTATACTGTATACACAGATACAGTACAGGATTTTTTTTTTTTTTTTACCCAATTTGGGATGACTGTTCAGCACAACCTTCATGAAGAAAAAAAAAAATAAATAGAATTAAAAATCCAACAACTTCTAAAAAGTGCAACAGTAAAATTTCCCAATTTAAAGTTACAATGAATATGGCCACTCAGTTCTGTGGGTGTTTTAGCCATTTCTATTCAAGCATTATTCGCAGCATTTTCTTTTTACAGTAGATTTAATTCTATATTACATGAAACTAGTTACTGCTAATTAAATCTGAAGGGAACAGGAAAAAAAAAACTTTAACAATAACCCTGAGGGATATACAATTTAATGATCTAGCAATTTACTTCTAAAAAGTAACATTTATTATTTAGCAATTGCTTTGCTTGGTAGACCAGTCCTTTAAGTATGTGCATAAATAATATTTAATTTTTTTAAAAAATATTTACAAATCCTAATACATCAAAGTAAAGTACGTACAGATTGAAGTCTGCATACACAAATAATTTAATAAATCAAACTCCTCAACATAAGGCGAAAATATACAGCAGGAAGAAAAACGTCTACCAAGTATCTAGTGGAGCTCACTAAATTGGTCTGTTCACCTGAATTCAGAATTCCAAGATGAACACGTAAAGAGATTTTTCACTACAATATGAAGTTCATCTTACTTCAAAGCAGAAACTGAATATGCTAGTTCAGATCTAGTTTGCTGCATTTCTGAAAACCAGAAAAACTAAATTGCTCAAAATGAGAAAAATTATAGGTGGCCAAACTCAGCTCTTGGGCAGGAAGGCATCAATCCCAGTAATTGCAGAAGATGCAAAAGCTCATTTTGTGGCTGAACTTATAACAAGAAAAAAACTTCTTGGAAAAGCTGATTTATTATATTTGACTAAGCGTCAGAAGCAAATAGGTCACAGCTCAAGCACTCAACCTCAAGAACTTTTTACTAATTCCGAATGCAAACCTTGAGGAAGCTAACTCCCATTTGCAAAATTTTCAAGTTTAATAAGTTCATGACCTATTAACCACTCAAACAAGTGGAGACACTTGGCAATTTTGGTTTTTAAATGAGTGCCCTAACATGTTCTCTAAAGACAAGCCCACCTTAATAAGCTTTTCCCTCTTCACCCTCTAGATAAGTCTAATGAATTAGAATGATTGAAAGATTAGCTTCAGAAACGAAACAAGCTGAGAGAAATTAGCAGTTCAGAGAAAGCATTAAGCAAAAGCACATTAGAGGGAAAGATTTTTTTTCCTTTCACCTTCTGTACAACCAAGCTAAAACGATCAATGAAATGAAATGGAAAAAAAAAAAGCTTATGCATTTAAGGATAAGTCACAGCTCCCAGGTCCAAGATGCATAGCTTCACAAGAGTTTTCAATTAAAGTATTATTTTTCTTTAAATTTGAATACTACTTACGCAGCCAAGAATTCTTCATCAATTATTCTGTGCTACAAATATTTCATAAAATCAACACTGACAAAAATCAGTCAACTGACTCAAGTTCATGATTAACACGTTTATCCAAGTCCATGATCTGAGACCCCTTAAAAGCTACCAATGCTGTCCGAAGTTAATAACCCTGAGAAGCCAGGATAACGAGGCTTGTACATCGTTCTGCTGAATGAATGCTAAGAAAAGCACTTCCCCCTTCTTCCTATTCCACCCCCGAGAAAACAAACAACAAAAAAAAATCAGGAAGAGTCAACAGCTGGACTGGAGGATAGCACATAAGCACACTATTTATGAGCAGCAAGTGCTAACAACTTAAACCCCCAAGTTCCAGGAAAAAAGTCATCCAAACCATGTTGCACCACTTTAAATTCCCCACTGGCACAGTATGTTTGACACTGCAAAAACTATGACATGAGTGGTTGGGGGCATACTGCCTATACTGTCTTACAGAAAAGCACAAGGAAATTAGGCTTGACCTGAAAAAATCCACTTATGAGAACAATTCTGGAAAGGGATTATTTCCACAGGTGTTAAAAAAATAAAATATAATCTAAATACACACAATTCAAATTAATCCCAGCCAGTCAGGGAGCTCAGGGTCCTCCTTCCACTCTTCACACAAGCACTCTAAAGGACCCAATTTCCTTCCTTAAAGTGTCTCTAAAGTATCACTACTCATCTGCATCCGAGATCCCTTCCCAAATGTTACAGAAGACTGAACCAGTCAGTTTTATCTGGTCAGAACAGACTGATCAGAAGTCAGTATTTTTATCATCTTCCTGAAGACACCAAAGAAGATTTTTCTGAAAGTTTAGCAAGTTGAAGATGGTTTAGAGATAAGTAGGTTGTGGTTTTGGAAAAAAAAAAAAAAAAAAAGGAAGAAGACTTAAAAACTTTGCATGTAAAGACGATGCCTTGTTCTACATCACTGCAAATCTGTTTTTCTAGCGGTCTTGTGCTTTAACACCACCTAATGGCTAAATGATGTATCGCTATCCAAAGTGCTTAAGCAGCATTATTAGTGATACAGCTTTGTGTTTTTTTTTGTTTTTTTAAATATCCATATAAGCCTTATAGCTCTGCAGCAAGACAGACTTTAGCTCATCTATTGTTTCTTAGTTTTGTTTCGTACAGCTACATATAGTACTTAAGAGGCTAGCAGACTCTTTGAAATGCAGATGTTCTCAACATGCACAAATCCCAAGCACCGGCATGTGAAAATATTCCTCCCTCCCACCCCAGCCCACCCACAGCAGTAACTCTGGCCTTGCTACTTTAAGGAATAAAGGAAAACTACCTTAAGGTTTACAAATAAAACATGGTCCACAAAGTGATAAACCAGCCCTTCTGCTGGCAAAAGCAAGGTCTGCAAAGAAATGCATAGCTAAATGTAGTAAAACATGACACAGAATGAAGTGTTAGATTCTCCAGCCTTCCTTCTCCAACAGTTTTAAGAGTGTAGCCAAATGTCTCCTCCTCTGAAGTCCACTGAAGCCCTTCCTCAGGTTTAGCTAGAAAAGCAGCTAAGAACCCACTTGAAAGCAATGTGCTTTCTTCTTTAGGATGGGCGTATTGCTTCTACAGCATTTCCAGTTCCTGCTGTGGCAGACTGAAGTACTAAAATCCAAACATTATACCTGGAAACACTCCTTACTTGCATGGACAAATTTAGAGGTACACACAGCAAAACTTTAGAACCGTTCTGAGGCACAAAGTTTTTCAGCAGTGAATATTAAGCAGAAAACAAACCTAAACAAAATGTATGACAAGGTTCGGGTTATTATGTGCCCCTAGTACTATCATGAAACCATTACATTATAGACCTTACGTTAACACGTGCCCAGGTAAGCAAGTTAGGACAATGGTTAAGATACTCCAGGCAAATAAAGGGAACCTTTTTAACTGCCCTGCAGTTTAAATCTTCAGATGCATCTTGTTGAGGAATAATGAAATTTGAAAGGTGGAAGGAAACACCATCTTTTTTTTCTGCCTATAGTAACCTACATTTTTAAAATGTATATCCGTAAGATGTCTGGCTCTGAACTTTGTATTCAGAGAGATGAAACAGTTGGAAAAATCTGCATTAGAACTTGACATTTAGTATACTGCGATTTCAAATAAAGCTTTAAAATTACATTCTTCTCAATACTACAAAGATACATGCCACCAAGATCCACTGTTACGTTAAAGTGATGATTTGATATGAACCATTTTCTTGGGATGGTACTTTAGCTTCTGTTGTTGTTCTGGGTTTTGGTGGCCATTCTGGATCAACCATCAGTTCCTGAGCTAGATGCATATACTTGGCTTTTGGCGCCTTCTCTCTGCAACCAAACAGGGAAGAAAGGAAACACACTCCACAGCGATCCACAGCCTCCTGCAGAAGTGAACATATTTTAAAGTTAGATTATCATAGAAAAAAAAATAATGCAACAATACAGTAAATAACTAGAAAAAAAAACTAGTATTTTAGCTTCTAAGTTACTGTGCCATTGTCACATGGGATGTAGAAAATATAGTAAAGAAGCTCTTCCGTTGGGTCATCCCTTCTACAATACAGTACCAATGACATTTTAAAAACATCAAGAAAATACAAGTATTCTGTAACTAAGGTCACCAACAGCTTTCATGCATATTTTAGAATAGTTTTAATGAATACAGCTAAAACAACAACCATTAAGTGATTCTTACTATTGAAGAGTATCAGCCTAGTCTAGAAAATTAAGTCAAATTCTGAGTCTCAAAACTCTGTTTAGTTGAAGGCATTCAGCCAGCCACAAGAGGCAGAATTTAACTTGCTGATACAGTGAGACCTGACGGTGTATTCAATAATAGTAAAGAAGCCCCATAGGCAGGTAAAATCCTTATTAAAGACTTCAGTATTCTCTTGGTCCTTAATACATATAATTTAACTAGCTGGAGAAAAACACTATTCCTCATTCTCAGGACTGGACTCCTCTCACTTCCCAGACAGCACCTACAGTCTGTATAGCTGACATTTTAATGGAGAGACGTTCTCTATTGTCTTCTTCATGCTCTGAATATAAATCTATAAACCAGTGAACTAAACCAGAGTCTTAAGTGTAACTTTCATTCTTCAGTGAGCACACATCAACTTGTTCTCCAACAGCCTCAAAAAGGCAAGCGCACTCCTGAAGTGAATACATTTAATAAAATGTAGTGCTACTGAATACACCATTGTAATGCTTAGCAAGAACACATGTACAACCAGCTAAGAGCGGTAAGTCAGAGGCTTAAAAAACAAAAAGCTAGTTTATACATAATTCACACACATTTCCTTCACATATTAATGACAGAAGGACAGACTCAACTAAAATTCATGGTCACCTGAAAAGCAAAAGCTAAGACCTGAATTCTCCTAAACTATCTGGGGTAGTAATAAAGTACTCTAACCTACCCACTTTCTTTGTTTCATTTTTACCTGCTGTAAATTACTGCTCTCACAGTGTTCTAAGATACTAAATCAAATTCATTTAATAAAGAACTGGGTTAGACCCAGAGTCAGCAGTTCTGCTTCAATGCACATCAAGATACTTCCAGCCCTATCATGCCAATCTGTGACAATGCAAACGAAACTTGCTAACATGCAAACTGATGATAAAGTGGGGAAAGTCTTAAAGGCAGTCCTCTGGGTTTGCTTCTCGATTCTCGAAAAACAGAGCTGTACCAACAAGGAGAGAAACACAAAACCAGAAACCTTTCCTTTTAATACCCAAGTTAGAGAAATCTAAACAATCTTAAGCTTAAGATAAAACAGACACATAGATCTTAAAAAGACAAAACTGAATTAATGGGCATGCACTCAAATGATGACAGCAAAATACTAGTCTCCAACCTGAGGCGGCTGGGGTATGGTGAGGCGATATTCTCCTTGTTTGTCTCGATTGAACACAACCTTCCAAAGGATCATATCAAGGAGGACAGTCTGTGAGACATTGCAGTGAGTAGGAAGAATTAAAAAAATTTATGACCATTGGTTGTTAGTGTGCACATTACAAATAAAACCTGAAATAGCGTGTTAAGGATAGACTACTTCAGTGTCAGGCAAAACAGAGCTTACGTTGTCAGTACTTTGTGATAAACATTTTCAAGTGCTGACATGAGATTAAGAATATGAACACATACTTTAAAACAATAGCAGTAATGACCAAAACTGCATCCACCACTACAAGTAAAAATCATTAATTCATGTTGTTAACGTGCTTCAGTACTCTAAAAAAACCATGAAGCACCACAGACTTTAGTCCTTAAAGCCATTTCCCCTCAAACCATCTTTAACATTACAGCATACTTCATCCTATAGCTGTGCTTTGTCTGTCTGTTTTAAACCCTTGGCTTTCACGGAAATGCTTTCTGTGTGGTAAAGCCGAGCCATCGGTAGGAATTCTGGTGGCTCTAGCAGCTTCACCAGTAGGAGCTGTTCTGGATTTTGGAAAAGAGGGAGGAAGTCAAACAGTACGCTCTGTACATATGGTTATTTTCATATGACTGTGTGGGTGCACTTCAGAGCCTTGAACAAATCTAGCCATACAGGTGTGAACCTGCGTCTTCCAAGGCCTTAAGTCTATGACTCTCTGATCTTCAGACAGAATCTGTGTTTGACATCTGAGTAACTTCTGCCATTGAAGAAGTGAGCTGATTGACTAGACTTCTATAATGGGCTTTAATGCCTGGTAGGAACAATGTGCATATGTTGCAAATCTAGTCTGGCATCCACACGGAAAGAGC
Organism: Oxyura jamaicensis; assembly: GCF_011077185.1. Lineage (NCBI taxonomy): Eukaryota > Metazoa > Chordata > Aves > Anseriformes > Anatidae > Oxyura > Oxyura jamaicensis. The sequence goes on along the minus strand of NC_048901.1, from coordinate 13,542,535 downwards.
AAAAGCTTCACACAGCATTTTGGTAAGTAGGTTTGGAACAACCACATTTGGAAATAACTCCTGCTGTAGAAACAACTGAAAAACTACACACAAGCAGGGACAAAAGCATCCAACTGGGAAGCCTGACAAAAGAAGTGATCGAATCCTTCCCTGTATCTCATCATTATGAGGCTCTTGAGGGACCAAAGAATTAGTCTGAGCAGAACCAAGTATAGGTGATACACCTTCAGAGTCCACTGTTAAAAGAAATAATATGCCAAGAGCAGCTTTTCCTTGATACTCAGAATGCGGACTGTTGCACTCAATAGCTCTGTAGTGAAAAGTCTGAGAAGAAAACGCAGGCAGGGACACAAGGCCAGGAGGGCAATGAGCTTTGCTGGACGCAAAGGAACAAAACAGACTGCAATTCCTACATGACAAACTGGAGCTAATGACTTGGCTCCACATGAAAAAGCTTCAGGAAGCCCAGAGTAGTACACTTAGAGGTGGACAAATACAGTTCAAAAGGTGGGACATAAGAAGGCTGAAATTATGGAAGGCGAAGTGTGCACTGTAAAACTAGGTGTGGGATTTGAGGATCACTAGACAGGACTAGAACACTAAGCAAGTTTTCCAACGACACTAAATTGAGAGGAGCTGTTGAGTCCCCTCTCTTTGACTAAACAAAGCACTAACACAGCAGCGAAAGTGGAAGAAACAGGCTTTTAAGTCAAATGCAGCATGTCCCAAACAATATCACAAATGCCAAATTTTACAATTCTACTCCACTACTAAATTATGGGCAACAAGATAAATAGGAAATTCCTCATAAAAGAAATATGACAATTCATCCCACCAGTTTTGCTAATGAAAGTAACTAAAATGTTGTAAGATACCAGCTAAAACTTGCAGAGGAAGAAGAGAGTCTGGGGTTTGAAATACTTTGTGAAAGCAATGCTTTACAGGAAATATATTGCTTAGATCATGCATATTAGCAACTCCAAAGTTTACAGACGGATGTGGCTACCAACAAGGCCCAGGAACAGAACCTTACGAACATTTAAGCCAGAGGAGAATCACTTGTCCTCAAGAGACATGTGCTAATATGTGGAGGGAACACACTGTGCTAGATCAGACTTTCTACTAGAAAGGGAAAGGGAACAGGGAAGGGAAAAAGTGTCAGTCTAGGAGGTTTAAAATTTATCAGAAAACCAAAAAGCCATGATTCTGCAGCTTCAGAATAACTATATATATTTGCAGAGATGGCAACATACACAAAATTCAACAAACAAAAAGGGAGGTAAAGAAGAAAACTAAGAGTTTAGTAGCACAAAAAAATGGAAGCATGAAAGGGCACGTAAGGGAAGGCTCCATCACAAACAGGGTTAAAGTAACTACAGAACAATCTTAGAAAGGCACAGGATCATTAAAGAAAGATAAATTTGAAAGCAACAAGGCAAAGTCCAAATAATTTAGTATCTACTGTCAAGTCTTTTGGAAAAGACAGGTTATCACTTACATGAAAGCAATGAAATATATGTTCCTATCAGGAAGAATGTAATAGCATACATTGCACATTATACTAGGAACACATTTTGATCTCAAAGCCTTGATCACTTTTAATAAAGTATTCTCAAAACTTTGGTTGATGCTACTTTTAATGTTGTGAACAGAAGGGAAAACTCGGTCAACTGGAAAAAATATTAATGCTGTAGTAATCTTCAAAGGCCAAAGGGGTATGATCCAAGCAAACATTATGCTGGTTACCTTGATAGCAATCTCTCACATAGTAATAGAAACACTGACTAGAAGGCACAGATAATATTATATAGTAAAAATGTATACTTGTAGTAAGTACTAGATAATGTTAAAAGGCTTTTTCATCTTGCAGAAGAAAAATAATAACTAATGGCTGCAGCCAAAAAAACGAATATATTCAGGTTGGAAATAAGGCATCATTTTATCAGGAAGAACTAACCACAGGAGTAAATGACTAGCTTTGCATCCAGACTTCCTAGAAGATGTGTCTCTCTTAAGATAGATTCTCGGAAACAACATAGGTGTACCTGGACAAAAAGCAGGGAATGTTTCTGCCCGTGTTAACTCTTGAATCACAGCAGAGGAGGTTAAAATATCCTGAATGACTGACTTTGGACAAGATCAGGGCTGAAAAATGCAAATCTGCACAAACTTCTGCACTTAGACCAGATTAGATTGACAAGTTATATAGACCAACCTGCATTATTCTGAACATTAAGCTATGTTCATGTTCCGATTGAATGAAGATAGGCTCCCATAATGATTTTATATAGTAATATGTTATTCCAACTTGATTTAATGCAGCAAATAAATATGCAGAGCATTCTCCTATGAACTAGTTGAAATAAATTAAGTTTTTCCTTGTGACTAAAAAGGATTTTAAAGTTATGCTTCTAACATGGAAAACACTGACACCATAAATCCAGCCTGGAAGGATGTTTTTAGAAATGTAAACCTAGAAAGAAAACAGTGGTCCAAAACAGTGGTCCACTTCCACTGATGTCCTGTGAAAAAGAAACCTTCTAAACAAAAGACAAACCAAGCCCCTAAGAAAAACACTTAATAGAAAAGGATTTTTTTTTCCATTTGAATTTCTTACCTCTGTCAACACGGATACAGCTGCATTGATGATAACAATGAAGAGAATTGTTAGGCGCCACTCATATGGCACACACATGAGCTGTGAAAAAAGTTGCCAGAGGTTAACACCGGAAACACTGAAAAACTTATTCAAAACTGACTCCAAGTTATGGATTCATATGCACATGTAAATATGTAAGTGCATATGCACATAAACCCAGATGTATTAAAACATATTAATACTTAATGCAAGTCCATTAGGTTATATTGCTTCTCATTCTTGTCTCCCTGAGAACATTTTAATGCCTTTAATCACTCATCCAGTTGGAAATTCAATGTGAAGTTTTATCAAAAAAGTGGGACGCTAATTTAAGCATTTCAATCGTCTCTCTACATACTGATTTTGAGTAAATTACCTCCCCTCCCACACAGATTAGAAGTTAAAACTCTAAAGGGTCAGGTTTGCTCAAGAGGCAGCCAGCCAGTTATCCCAGGAAGTACCTGCATATCTGCTGAATCTTACCTCAAAAAATGTGTCAATAGATTCAACGGGATGCAACATGATGAAAAATATGAATACATAAAGAACTATCACAGAAGTAACAAACAGAACTGTAAAAAAAAAAAAAAAAACAAACATTTTATTGAGAACATCCCGCAGTCAGAGTTTGACAGTTCTTATATATATCATAGGTTTGCTCTCTAAATATCAGCATCTAAACCTCACGAAGGTGCTTTCTTCCCACAACACAAGCTATGCTAATAGTCATAGAGACAGAACAAAAAAGGACTTAAGCATCTACTTGCAAGAGTTGGGCTTTTTTAAATTATTTTTTGGTTTTGTTTGATTTTCTTTTGAACCAGGTTAAGACCACAAACCCAGAGTGATTTAGGAGAAAACTCACAGCAAGCTTTCAGCTAAGTAACTCCATCATCCCTCTCCCAAAGTACTTTATCCTCTCCTTATTGGTGGAATATGTATATATATACACAAATATATATATATATATATATATATATAAAAACATACACAGCCTTATATCTTTGTCCCTAGTTATGCAGCAAGTCATAGGCAAACAAAAATATTTGTTAATAGACCACAACTAAGCACACAACTTTCTACTGAGCAGTTTTCCCCAGTTTGTTACAGTTAAGCTTAAAACAAAGCTATGAGTTCAAGATTCTGAAGATTCTCAAGATTCAGCTAATTATTAAAATATACCAGATATGTTTTCAAAAGAATTATAAGAACATTAGCAAACAAATAGCAAGAAAATACCGCAAATGTACAGGCCAACCAATTTAACATTAGATTATTGCAAAAAGCAAAGAGTTCAGTCATATCAACCTGCCAGAAATGCCTTGAGTCAACAAGAAAACTTCAGACAGTGCCATGGCCCTGCCTGCGTTTACAGGATTTCCCAGCTGCATTCTCTTTAAAAGTATATTATATATAATTAACTTTGAAGACATAGATATTCTTGTCTTATACAAACAAAACAACTATTACACCATTGTTTAATACTTCCTTATTTCTGTCTGTGATTACCAGAGGACAATTGTACTATGTTCTTCTAGGAACCCTATTCCTGCTGAAGCGGCACATCAGAACTGTACGCAAGCCATGGATGAGTAACTGTAAAGTAATTCACTTGGAGTTTTACTTGGCTGTCTATAATAAGATAACATCTTATATATAGCTGTATATAACAAGAAAGGACTTACAATTTTTGTAGCATGGTTGTCTAAAGGGCTTTCCTTTAGAAAAGACAATTGCCACTATGAGGTACTGAAAACTGGATATAAAAAACAAAGTTGTGTTTTCATAATTTTTAATTTTATGTTCATCTTGAGTCTCATTCCCATCATGTGCAGAGCTGGTGTTTGTGGCATCCAATATATTACATGCACTACAATAGAAACATTTAACACTGAGTTAAGGAGAAAAGGCAAACAAGGCTGAATTGTAGTCATTAATAAAAGAAATGGCAGAACAAATTACTGCAGTAGTTAAAAAAGCATATCCTTGAACACCAATACTCGTAATAAGAATTAAACTCAAGATTGTGGCAGGGAAATAACAATTTTTGTTAATTCTGTGCTTCACGTTCTTTTATGCTTCCAGCTTGTAAATTCCCTACATGAACTGTATAGGCACTGTCACTGTGGATAGACTCTGAAGACAGGTAAGAAAATATTGTAAACTAGAAAAAAATATTAAAATGAAAACACCTCTTCATTTTCAGAAATATGGATTTGATTTACTGGAACTTTAACAGGAAAACATGAATTCATATTATAAAGTTGAAGTAGGTCTGAACTATGAACTTAAAATTTCAATCTCAACTGTCCCAAAGATGAAGAGTCTTCAGACCCTGCAGTCTGGCTCTGACCCAACTCTGCATCTCAGTCATTGGATAGTTCCTATATATTAGTATGCTTTTAACAACAACAACAAAAAAATCAGTAGACGAACAAGTTGCCATAAAGAAGTTTAATTTACAAAATCCAAATTAGGTAGATAAAGAAAGAGCATTACTGGTGACCCCCTTCTGATCATTACTGTATCACGTACAGAGTCACTGAAACACTTACTCGGATTCTGTTGTACAAAGTTCATACCAGGGCTGCTGTTTGACCCAAAAAAATCCAAAGGTTTGGAAAGCAAGACAGATGATGATCTGAGACAAAACGGAACACAGAAGTGGACCTGAGATAAGACCTGATGGAGGTCTTCGTGCAACAAGCTCCTTCCAAGCAGGGTTCAGACTCACTGTAAAAAGGAAGAAAAAATACATACTGCATCATAATGGTTTTCAACAGTTAGCCTGTTCACATTCTGTGGAATTAAAATGACTTGTTCATGACCTCTAGAGCTTTACACTTTAGAAATTTATTTGTGTAGTCCCAAACTGGGAGTGTGACACCACCTGAAAAAGATTATACGTCCCTAGATTAATGCCACAGTGCCTTATAAGTCAGCTACTCCTTGCAGCACAGGACAATAATACAAACCATGAGACTTAAGGAATTAGTGTGTCTGGCCAAACTCCAGATATGTCAGTCATAAAATTCTAGGGTGAACTTCCCATTTGTTTGGCACAAGAGCTTATAGCTAGCTTCCTTGATTTTGGTCTCCCATTGCTTCAACACAGCAATTTCTATTACACTTGAAAAACAGAATTCTGCTGTTACTTGATGAATGAGTGCTGGGATCATATGTAGAATTATATACCTCACCAGATAATAGTTTGCAAGTGTAACATTTTCTGGACAGAAGTTCAACTAAAAATGCAAGAAGTCAGAACATTTGAGAAAGATCGTGTTGGAACAATTACCGTTTTGGATTCCAAAAACAGTTTCCTCATATCAGGACAGATTTGTGACTTTATGTAATGTTAAGAGCTATTTTTCTAAGCTCATGCCCATGACCTGCTTTTTGCGTGAGGACATTTCACAAACATCAGATGAATCTGATCCAATACAGAGGTTTGGTGTTTAGTTTCTTTGTTTTTAAATGCAGATACTGTAATAGCTGTAACACCGTAACTGTACACAACCCAGTGCTTATTCCAGTCAACGGTAACATGTTAAAGAGAATCTGACCATGCAAAAATTGCTTCACTGAACCCAGCAGGGGTAGTTCAGCACAATACTTACTAGTGAAGACAACCACCAAAATGATTGCCAAATCGATGAAGAGAAACTGGAAATCTCCCAAATTGCTCGAGATCTAGACAGAAACCACAACTGAAACATTGGTAATTTCTTCACACCAAGAAGTATCTTACAGAAACCTCTATTGCATCAATTGCTTAGATTTTACTCTATACATCAGGCAGTCTCTTGCCAAACCAGACTCCTTTATCTGCAAATCTTGAGTACTCTACAACTGATAGATCAAGAAGGTATGAAAATTTCAGTGTCAAAGTACATAAGCATTTTTGTAATTGAAAGTTGTTTCAATTTAAACTTACATTACTGAATCTTATAAACCCATGAAATATTAGCTTAGGGATCTAGTTCTCTAAATAACATAACTTCGTATGGAGTCACATAGTAGTCAAAAATTTCCACCTCAACGGTTCATTTGTATTTTGTGATCCAAGTTAAACAGGTCACATGCCATACCAAGAGTCCAATCACATTAAAAGGAAGTACTTCCTACTTTTTCTCCCTCCTAACACTATACCTGTAGCTGCTCTATTTCAATCCCTACTTAAAGGGATCATACCATTCTTAAATAAAGCTAGGATATTTTAAAACGTTGAACATTTTTAAGTAATTGAAAAATGTATATTTTTTTAACTTATATGCTTATTTGGACTACAACTGTAGAGTCTCTCTATTTACAGGCATTAATTATTGCCTTTTTAAAACATATCAACATGTTTTTCCAACAGCACAAAAAAGCAAACAATGCTGTGACTAACATTACCTTTAATCCAAAGACAGTTTTTAGAATGTGAATGTTGCATATTTGCAAAGAAACTTGCAACTATTTCTTAAATATTTATCAACTTTCGAATCTGAATTACATTGACACTGTGCTTAACCACAATTAAATACTTACAGAATATAGCAGAGTAACACTGATGTACTGGATAATGCTGTACAAGGCCATGAATTTAAATACACAGAAAGAAGTTATTAAAGCAGCACGACCTTCCCTGTCAAAAAAATGCAATCATGTAAGTTGAAAGCTTTCTGTACAAGCAGTTACACTCCACTTAGCAAAACATTAACTGCAATTAAATGTATCCCCAAGCCTTGTGACTGAAGACAAGTGCTCAGACAGAAAAAACAGGGCTCAGAATGGTACCATTTCAGATACAGAATCACAAGCATGCCCACTGAACTGAGCCACCACCATCCTGCAACGTTCTCTGCCTTTACGTGGCTTTCTAATAGAGGTTTTAAAATGAAGGTCTGCCTGCAAATGCTTCTGTGTAACACAAGTTTACTACATGTATTAAATGACCATGCAGTCACAACTACTGACTTCAGAAATGTTTCTGTACATCCATTAGTTCGTTAGATCCACATAGATTAAATTAGATTTTTCTCTGGCAGACCTCTATCCAAAATTATCATCTACCTTCCAATTCTAGAATCAAGAATTGGTCGAACTCTACCTAGGAAATTTGTTTTCTACTTAATATGGTGCTGAGAAGCAAAGGCATAGGAAGAATTTTACTGCTTGCAATTACACACAGCTTTTGCGGAAGCTAATGTAGTCACTAAAGACATCAAATTAAGTACTAACACATAGAACCCTCTCTCATGCTTTAAGAAATGAGCTTTCTATGGACTAAATGATTTAAAACAAAATACTACATCATACTTTCACAAGTCCTTATTACTCAAAGTACCTTCAGTAAAGAAACATTTACTTAAAACATAAGGCTTATCCTTTACTTCAAAAGGACCTCCTGTAACATCAAACATATAATAAGACAAGGTAAATAGAATGAGTTACAGGGACATGTTTAAGCTCATAGCAAGCAGCATTACCTGATCAGCTTTGGCACACAGGAAATACTCGGTGTCCTGGAAGTGAACGGTGATGCCACAGAAGCCTCAAGTTCAGACAAAGATATACCACCATGTGCTCTCTTTAGCGCCTGCCAATTAGTATTGAAATAGAGAATGTTTTAAAACATGCTTTCAGCTGTAAAACTTAACTGAGCAGTTCTATATGCAAAATAAAAATACTTACACCACAGTCATTTGCACCATCTCCACACATGCCCACATAGTAACTATAAAAAAAACAGATGTTAGGGTTCTGGACTATTTCCTAATCACAGTACGCTTAATTCATTTCACTAAATATTTCAATTTGACATATTTGGGTTTGTGCAAACATAAAAGATTCTTGGTGCTAAGAGCAATTAATGTTCCTATTATACATATAAGCAGATGGAAAAGTAACGTGACTCAACCATTATTCATTTGATTAACCTGGCTATCAGCCATCTATCATTCCAAGAAGGTCTATAGCATCTTTACTGTAAGCAGGACAGACTTCTGTACTATTTTGTCTAACTACAAAGTTTTTTTAAAAAATAATCCTGTAAGTGTCAAACACTAAGCTAATATAAAGCTTCTGAAAAATCATAAAGGAAAGTAGTAGTCACAGGAGTAAAAGTCTCTAAGTTAACAGTTTGAGCTTTGATGCTGACTGACAATATATTGACAATAAGTGAATGGAAGTCATCCCATTAGTACTTCTTTAATACACAGAAGTTTGATCCATTTGTTCACTAAGCCAAGCAATCAGATAAATATGTCAGTCAGTTTAGTTATTTGACACCTAGACTTTCATAAGTCTGAACCTCGCACAACTTAGATATCCACAACTAACCAGTAGATGGTGGTACTCTCATTCTAGGTCAGCTAATAGGCTTATTTACCAACCCTGGGAAATGATCTTAGCCCAGTCTTTCATTTGGTGTAACGGTTATCAGCATACATTGATTTTTCTTCCTCACCACATCAAACACCTTGTCAACCCACCATCCCTTTCTATACTCAAAGAAATACTTACTCTACATTTTGTAAAGCTTCCACCAACTGAGTTTTCTGATCAGGTGCCATGCGAGCAAACACAGTGCCACGTAACACAAGCTGGAAGACAGAAATTTCTTAGTGCTTAACAGGACAGTCTGTTCACCATCAAAAGCGCTCAGATTCAAGTAAAATGCTCACCTTGGGTACCAGGTCCTGAAAATGCTCTAAAATCACTGCAAACGACTTTCCATTCATTGCAAAATGGTATTTGGTCATCTGAAGATCCTCAAGGCTTTCATGGACCAATTTAACTGGAATATCCTGTCAAAAGTAGTTTAAATCTCTAGCTGTAGTGCATTTACATAGGCACTTTGTAATTTCAAAACAATACATTATTCCTCAAGATACCACACTAGTGCAGGCTTCTAAGAGTTGTACTTGAAAGAAAACCTCATACAACTAAAGCATTTATTTACTAACAAGAATACATGGCATAATATTTCCACTACATATAGCAAAAGCAGTCTTAACAGATTGAAACATGGAAAAAACCTTCTGCATAGCTACAACGTCAAATCTCTCATTGAAGTTGAAGAACTAGCTCCTCAAGCTTTTTTAACTACTCCTCGATATTTTAAAAACTAAGTTAAATAGTACATCATTTTTGAATTGCTACTTAATGGCAGATTTCCTATTTAAGGGAATAATAAAAAGGGGGAAAAAATGAACAGCAAAACTGTTTATAGTCTTAAGGGTGTAACAATGCTCAAATTACCTCTGAGTTTATGGCTGGTGATGAACTAGTGCATCTTGCTAGGGTATCTGCATAATGCCAGTTGATTCTGGCAGCCTGCCCATCCTTTGGAGGTAGTGCTTCAGCAATAATAACCTTATCCTGAGGTAGAATCATTCCACAGTCTCTGGCCACAGAGATAGCAGTTAACATGTTATCCCCTGTGAAATAATTGCATTGCAAGAGGATTGAGTTAAAAAAGGATCAATAGCATACAGTGATATTCAACACAAAAGAAAAAGCTAACAAAGTCAGTTTTAAGCCAGGAGGAGGAGAACTGCTGAATGCACCAGTAACACTCTAGGGCCAAGAAAGTCTACAGGTACAGATGTCACGGTTTATCTGTTAAAACCCTCCCCTACACTAGCATCACCCCTTTTTAAATATGGTTATAGATCATGCAAAATGAACACAGTCCTGTTGCTACCCATTATAATTTTGTTCCAAAGTTCTAATATTTGTGATTTAAAAAAAAAAAAAGCTCGTGTCTCATGGAAAACCTAGCACAGGTAAACACAGCCCACAAGCAGGATAAGAAGCTATTCTTACAAAAAATCCAGAGTGACTTATCATAACATAACTCAAAATAGTAGGGACAAAACCTCAGGAGGTCATGAAGTTCAATCTCTTGTTCAAAGCTAGTTATGAGATTAGACCTAAAGTTTCCCTAGTCCAAAGACCTCCAGAAATGTTTCACCCTTCAATTCAATATAAAGTAACTTGTGAATTCCAGAAAGTAGAACTGGAATTAACCCCTTTTACTGATTTCAGGCCTCTGACTTGCCCAAACACCTTTCAACAAAAATGGAAGGTCTGAATAGGTTCACAATAGTTTCCAAACTTAATTCTTGCATACATGCAGTATAATCCCAGTCTACTGACACTAAAATTTTACTTCAAACACCACAATTAAAATAAGTCAGTCTAAAAAAGGCTAATCTTTATCTTTGAAATATGAACATTTACATGCTAACCTGTAACCATGACAGTGCGAATGTTGGCTTTATGCAAATCTTCAAGTACAGCAGGGGTTTCTTTCTTTAGTTTGTTTTGCATTATGATTAACCCCATAAAATCCATGTTGGTTTCAATAGCATCTCTGTATAAAAGGAGGCAAAGAAAAGAACATTGGAAGAATTACACTTATTTGACGTATCCTAAAGAACCCATTTCTGGTTATCAAACTAAAGATAAATTTTTATTTTAATGTGAAAAGTGTGAAGAATTCACTTTATAAAAAGTGACCCAGGAGAGACCTTCATTCTCATTCATTTATACTTATTTCCTTTGAGTAAATTTAAAATAAAAGTGGTGTTTTGTTAAGCTGAACCTTAACATAAAAAGAAACAAATTCCATTGCCAAAGCTAGAGAGGTTAATATGCACTAAGTAAAGCAACTCAATTTTATTTTACATGAAACTCAGTGTAGTTATAGGCCCTGTCTATACCACTGCTACTGTAAGTGTTAACACCTTGTCTTAAATTCCTAGGTACTGTCCAGAGTACAAATGATGAATACACATAACTACATGTCAAGACAGAAGCCAGCTAAAGAAGAGTAATAATTGGTTTATAATTGGCTTAAACCAAAGTAAATTTTATGTGATTAATACTAAGCATGCAGCTATTAAAGCCTGTTAATTAGCTAAAAAATAAAGAAAAATTGAAATTACTCTTACCTATTAATAGTTTGAACTTTGTGCCATGTAAGCTTAGACTCCAATTTTCTGTGAGCAAGAGCAATAACTCGAAAGCCCTGCTTAGTGTATTCTTCCAGGACACTCTCAAAGTCAACAGGAACTTTTTTTTTTAAAAAAAAAAAGTCAAGTTTAGTGTTATTAAAATTAGTCGCTTTACAACTGAGCTACACAGGAAAAAAACATTAGCTTGTTCCTTACCCGTTTCTGGCTTGCACAAGCTGGCAATCACTTCAGGAGCACCTTTCATATACGCATCCATTCTCTTCTCCCCGAGAGTTTTTGCTATTACACACATACGTTGCAGAACTGAAGAAAATGGAAACTGGCGCACAATTCCAATCTCATAACCGGTCTGTGTAATATGGGACAGAAGAAGAAAAAGGTTATATACATAAATGCTGAAAAAAAATAAGAAAAGAGGTAGATGCTTAACTGAAAAAACATACTTACTGAAAGCTCAAACAATTCCTAAAAAAAAAAGGAAAACATTTATTGTAAATATTTTGAAGTATTTTTCCAGATACAAAATATTTAAACATAAAACAGTAAATGAATCTATACAACATTCCCAATATAGTTGCACTGCTTCTGTAATGGCTTTCATAAAAGTTGAATACGAATGTATTACATCTATTTAGTACCGTTTAGATTAAATGAGATGTATCACAATTTGATTTGTTGATTAGAAATTGCAACACCTTTCACAGTTTAGCCTGTGCAAACGTCATGGTTTTGGCCGGGATAAAGTTATCTTTGTAAAAGCTTGTATGATGCTGTGTTTTGAATTTGTGATGAAAACAGTGGTAACACAGCAATGTTTTAGTTGTTGCAGAGCAGTGTTTACACAGAGCCAAGGACTTTCCAGTTTCTTGTGCTGCCCTGCCAGCCAGCAGGCCGAGGGTACAAAAGAAGCTGGAGGGGGCGCAGCCAGGACAGGGAACCCATACTGACCAAAGGGGTGCCTCATACCACATGGCATCATGCTCAGCAATAAAAGCTAAGGTAAAGAAGGGGGTTAAAATGGGACAATTGGAATGATGGCATGTCTTCCCAAGAACCTGTTACATGTGATGAGCCCTACTTTCCTGGAAGCGGCTGCACACCTGCTTGCCAATGGGAAGTAGCAACAAATTCCTTTATTTTGCTTTGCTTGTACATGCAGCTTTTGCTTTACCCAGAACTGTCTATCTCAACCCACAAGTTCTCACACTTTTATCCTCCTGATTCTCTCCCCCATCCCGCGTGGGGGAGCAAGCAAGCAGCTCTGTTACATAGCTCCTTGCTTGGGTTGAACCACAACAATAAATTATAAAAGTACCAGGATATTTCAGAATGAGGCCAACGGTTGTTGATTTATACCACAGAAAAGCCATGTAGTAATTTTTAAGAATGTTCATAATTTGTCAATTACTGCACGTTAATGACTGCTGTGCACATATGCTGAGTTCTGAACAAGAAAAGCTTCTATCCACTGCAGGAGAAGACTCATAGACCAACCAACCTGCTATACCTTCCTGCTACTTTACTTTGTCATAATCTGTGTATAATCAATCACTCTAATTCCCTGTTTATAAAAAATCTGCTAAGTAGATTTTATTTAACTTAGCACTTAAAACATCCATCTCTAAAAGTACAAGGGTGGCACAAATTACATACCATGCAGTGACATTAACAAAACATTGTTCTAGCTGAAGATGCAAGGTAAGCACATCTAAGCACTTTTTTAGCACAGTAAGAATTTGGTAATGATACTACTAATAAAATGCCTAGGCTCAAAAAGCATAACCAGCATAACCTTATAACCAGTCTATAAGGGTAACAATGCTGGCAATCAGGCTGTTCACCTTGAAAGTGCCATATACGGATGCAACAACAGATTAAATATGTTTTCTCTATCTTTGCCAAAAAAAAAAAAACAACAGTTCTGATAATCTTTGAATAATACCATCCAGGACCAGACCATATAGTAAAAGGTATTCATTAAACACAAAGGATTAGTTTAATTTAACAAATTGCTTTGAGTTTTTATACCATTTCTTGATCAGTTGCTTGTTTGGACTCTGGAAAAAGTTGTTTTGAAGGTCGAACCACTGTTGGCATGATTCGATTATGAAGGGCTGTTTCCTCTTCTGTTGCTTCTTCTAAAATCTGTATGAATTAGTTGATTATTTTTAATACATTCCTTAACATTGATTTTCTCATAATGTAATTTTCAGGAAAACAACAGCCTCAGAAACCAGCCCGAGGCATAATAATCCCACTAAACAAGATTTACATTTATGAGCATTAAGTGTTCTAATTCAGCAGTTAACTTAAGATCCACTTAGTTATTTTACATTTTTATTATATACAGTAAAATCTTGCCATGCATCAGAAAGCAGTAAAATCAGCTGTTCAGAGGCTCTCATTTCTATGAATTGTTTCACAGCTTAAAATTTAGGAACACTTACATATGAAGACTTCCTTTTCACATTGACTTACAGACATTGTCAAAAGCCTACTGTTTTAAAGTACTACTACTGCTTTCAAAGTCACATAATGGCATATCTTGTATTTGAAAGTGCAGGAAACACCAGATTGCTGGACTTATGTTACTTCTCTTGAAGAAGAGACACTTACCCATCCTATTGATTCAAACATCTTCAGATCAAGTGGATCCCCAGAAAGTACCCCTTCAATTTTTGTAAGTGAATGACAAGTTGCCATGCAAGCAACAAACTCAGACTTCAGCAAGCTTTCACTGCAAGCCCTCTCTTCCGGCAAAAGGAAACTAAAACAATGAAGTTATAATATACTTAGCACTATAATTATTTAGTATGAGCCAATTCAAAAGGTTTGTTTAGATTAACAGACAAGAATTGACTGTACAAGTCTCTTCACTTCTATTTTTACACATCACAGAAAACAGATTAAGACTCTGGGTTGGAATCTTCAGAAATAGTCAAAACTTTCATTCAAAAATTCTGTTAATTCACACTGTAGTTTGATTTCCTTGTACAAAGGCCTCTTACCACTTTATATGCAATTCAATTAGCTAAGTCAATTTGTTTCAGCAGCCCAAAAAGTCAAGAGTTAGAAGGGCAAGAATAAGGAAACATGCTACACTTTAACCACATCATTTCTGCAGTATGAAATTAGCAGGATCTCAGATTTTAGCCAATTAAATTATGCCTCAGCTTTTTAAGAGTTATAACTTTCAGTACATCTAAATCTTATTTTCAGTTGCATTCCTGTTTCAGTTGCATTTCTGCTCACTGCAGAAACACAAACATTTGATAACATTGAATCTTCCATTCTATTCTGCTGAGGCTGTTAGAGCACAACTACGTATCGAATTTGCTATCAGCTCTTTTCTCCTTACCAAGCATTTTCTACTCGTTGAATTCCCCAAAGATCCAAGCCATCCTCAGTAAGTGTGCCAGTCTGCAAAACAAACCAAGGGGAGTGGCAAGAAAAAAAAGAGCTTTCAGAACCAAGTTATCCTTGGGCAGAGCAAAAATTTACAATTAATGAGACATATTACATCTAAACAATGTTTTATTTAATTTTCAGTTAAAAATCAAGAATTCAAGACAGAAGATACAAACATCTGCCTAACTTTTTGCTAGTAATTATGCTCCACCTTTGTTAAATACCTTAAAAAAAAACATTCAAAGCAATTGTGCCCCTCCTTATGGGCAGGACACAAGAAACAGATCTGTAAAATCCACGCTCAATAGCTCAACATCTCTATATTTGGGAGGTGAGGGCAGCAGAAGACATACTTAATCCTTAGTACTACTCTCCTGCATAGTTGAAACATTAACTGGAATATATTTACAACACTAATACACAAAAAATATTTACAAGGGAAATAATAAATTATGTTTGGATATTTAAGATTTCAGATAAAAATCTCTGTAAAGGAAAATCAATGGATTCTGGATGGTAGAATTACTGTCTTTCAATCATGTCTCTGTTAAATAATAATACACTGATTTGGCTTTTCATTAAAATAAATGTAAATGAGAAACAAGTCTGGCCTCACAGCTCAGACTTCAAGAAGCCTGTGTGCAAAATAAAAGCTCTTAAAATCCGCAACACTCACAATTTTGGGTTGCCAGGAAGTCAGGACTTAGCAGTCTTGAGATAAAACAGAAACTGCATATTATAAAATTTTTTTAGAGCAAACTGTAAATTAAGTTAGCTGATGCTAAACATTTAATACCTGGAAGTTAAAAGGACAATAGCAACCCAACTTACAGAAGTAACGCATTTCCCTGTAGTTACTAGTATATATGAAATCCCTTTTATTACACATTGTCTTTTCAGGTAGCAACACAAAGTTCACCCAACCTTATCAAAACACACGAGATTCAGTTGGCCACAAATATTTATCCTTTGTGGGCTGATGCAGAAGATACCAATTTTTTTCAACCGTCTTTGTGCATAAACAATGCCAGCAGTCATGGCAGCAGGGAGTGCTGGAGGCACTGTGATAGTGATTATGTCAAGAGACTTGATGATGATGGTATGAGCTGAAGCCTGCAATACAGGTCAAATTTAATGAAGATTAATGAAGAACTCCATACTCAAGAGTGTCACTGTCTCAATGAAGCACTACATCACTGTTACCAAAAGCAAAATCTACGCAGTGCTTTAACTAGCATAGTGGGTTCTGGAATGCCCAGAAACCTAGCACATCTTCACCCACTCAATATCAACCATGATAATCCAAGTCCTAAAATATACACAATCCATAACTTCAAGTTTCCACTCTTTTCCCTGCAAATCTTTAAAACAGCAAACAAATAATGCAAAAACTTTCAAAAAAACTGAAGTTCTCAAGTAATCAATTAGTTTATTGATGAGACGTCTTCATCTACAGCATACTTTAGATTTGCTGTACACAATTTCTTCCAACTGATTATCAGTCAGATAGCAATCTTATGTACAAAAAGGAAAGAAAAGATCAGGTCGGTAACAAACTCGAATTTCATCATAATATATCCAAAATTCTGCTTTTCTACTAAATCTTATTCTCAGTAAGCTTGCTTTACTTGTTCCATTGACAGAAAATAAAGCAAAGACATTTTCACTTAAGATCTTATTGTTTCTCATCACCTGAGTATGATGGAAATCACAATCAACGGTTTTCTAAAATAAGGTAGTTCTGGACAAGAATATGGTGAAATGAAAACATACCTTGTTTAAGATGTTACTGACAATTGTATAAAGAAACCCAATGCCTGCCACCACTACCAGAGAGAGGAGAAACAAGTAGGCATCTCTGTAGAGTTTAAAGTCAGTTGGTTTTGGATATAGTATGGAACGAACAAGCTGTCCTTTGGCTGTACTAAAGCCTAGAAACAAAAATGAACGAGTTATCAGAAGTATAAACAAGAAAAAAAAAAACTACTCAAAAATATCAAAACCTTCAACGAATCCTTTAAGCTACTTATTTCATTGAGACTTTCTCAACATACAGTAACATGTTTTGCAATACTATAATTAAGGTGCTTCAAAAATGTACACGTATGTCATACCTTTTGCTTCTCTCCTGTGGCAAGGATATGCAGCTCATGTAAATCAACCCTTCCTCTACAGGGGCAGTAAACATTCAAGTGCTTTATAGTTTACTACCATCCTTCTATTTTGTGATATTTTTCTGAATACCACCTTTGTAAAAACAAATCCCCAACTACTGTAGTCTGCATAGTTGTTTTAAATAGAAAAACTGTATTCATCTGAACCTAAACATTTAAAACATTAGTA
Source organism: Oxyura jamaicensis (assembly GCF_011077185.1). Lineage (NCBI taxonomy): Eukaryota > Metazoa > Chordata > Aves > Anseriformes > Anatidae > Oxyura > Oxyura jamaicensis. The sequence continues at coordinate 13,525,177 of NC_048901.1, read as the reverse complement.
TGAATAAGCACTTCTGTAAAAAGGGCTAGATAGAGCAGATTTTATGCAAACATTATGTGCTTTGACAAAACCATGGACCAAGAAAAGCATTTTGTATTGTCAATGACTCCACTGAAATAAGCAGTTCCCACCACAAATCCAATCCAAGAGCATCCTAAGCCTTTGAAGAGGCATACATAGTTCAACCAACCCATTAAAATAAAATTAAAAAAAAAACAACATCTAAAGGGTTTGAAAATCCACAAAGCTAGATCTAAAATTAATGCTGAAGACTGATTCACAGTGTTTGCCAACTGATACTCCCCATACCATTATCTAGCTCTGTTACTGTTCTAACAGACATTTATCACATGAATTGGGTTATTTATCCACCCTTAGCAATGTTCAACACAATAGTGTTGAACTGAAGCATCATCAGTTGACATACACCTAGAAAACTGAGTATTAGATTAACAAATGGTAAACTTAAAAGTCTATACCTGTTCTCACTACTAGAGCTTTGACTAATTCTCCGGTATAAAAACGGGTTTGAATTACATTGGTTCCACAGAACAAAGTATGCCGCTTGTGCACTTCTGGACTGTATATTTCATCTCCCATTGTTTTAGGGTATTCTGAAGGATTTGGCAGGTTAATCTTCGTGACAGGAACACTTTCACCTGAAATAGAAAAGGAGTCTCTAAGCAAAGTGAAATAAGAATAGGCACTTTTTCTTTCACAACTTCAATTAGGACAATACAATTTCACTTCAGCACAGATACAGACTTATAGAAGTAGTCTTCTTCCTTACAGCAAACTATCAGACAATCCTTCACCTATTAACCTCAGCTCATCAGGTTCCTTACCCAACTCTTACTTCAAATCAGACAAGTGCAAAATACAGCTCAGAGAAAACAGGACAAGCTTCCTTCTACTGCAATGCATCACCCCATCTTCAGTAAGAAAAACTAGAAGCTGAAGGAAATTATTCTGAGCTCCTTTAGTGACTGAGTATATTCAAACCAGGGCAACAATTTTATCTGTTGCTAGCAGTAGGAAGAGGCTCAAATATATTCAAAGAACCGAATGTGATAAAATGCACAATCTCTGAAGAACAATTTTCTAAACGCTGCCAGTTTGGGCAGATTATCCTAGGAATAACAAGAAGGCCATTCTATTCATTCAAGCTGTTCTGCAATGACATCAGGTTTCTGGTCTCAGAATATACAGGCACCAACTTGAGATAATTATTTTGTTTTTATAAACAGAGCAGAAAAGCCTACCCATCTATCAGCCATCATTCTTGAGAGTGGTTAAAAAGTTTGTGCTAACATTTTCTGAAGAAACATACTGCACAATTCAATCTGCACTGAGAACACCAAGTCAACAGGCAAGAACACATACCATTAAAAAGAAAGCTTTTCAACAAGAAACCATCACTCATTTTTGGAGCTGCCAAGCTCTACCAAGCAGCTGTTGCAGACAAGCATAAGTACGTAAGTACTTATGAGCGTAACTAATTGCAAGAGCATACATATTTGAAGCAAAATAAGCACTTCTACTAGAGCATGCTGCAAGCTAAGCATGCACAGATATGAAATAGTGTTTTTAGCCACACAAAAGTGTACCAAATTGACTTTACCTGTTAACATGCTTTCATTTACAATGCAAGTACCACTGAGAAGTACTGCATCACATGGCATAATTATCCCATTAGATGGAATCAACATGATATCTCCAGGCACAAGATCGGTGGAAAGGATTTCTTCTATTTCTAAGCATCAGAACACAAACAATTTTACCTGAAAATAGCCGCCAGCTACAGAACCCAACAGATCCTCACAGATAAGATCCAGGTGGTGATATTTAAGATTCTATTTCACTTTACTAACTACACTATGAAAAGTCTTTGAAAACATTAAACAATGGCCACTGATAAAATCAGTTCTATTACAGATTAAACCCTAGAGTAGTTAAGTATAGCTTATCATAACAAAAGCAAGTAGTCAAGATCATTAAAAAAATATTAGCAATAAAATTCATTATAAAGACAGAAGTCCAATATGAAGGCATGTCTTACAAAATGGAATCTCACATCACAACCTAACCATCTTTGGCTACCGTAGCATCCAAATGAGCAGAAGTCCAGAAATTAATATGAAGCCTCTGCTGTGTAACAAAATGTAATGAAAACCCATGGCATGCACAATCTTTAGACCAAAAAATAAATTACAATGATAATCACACACCTGGAATGGCAGGTACAAGAAACAGGAAAAGTATCTCATCTAGAGCAAACCCAATAGTCTCTAAAAATACCATCCAGGAGAATAATGCTAAACAGATGACTACCCTATCTCAATTCCACTTCACAAGATCTCCTTTTCTCATGCAATTTTGCTAAGAAATGCAAACATTTCAAGCTGATCAAAGAACAGATGTGATAGCACTCACACGTAATGGGCAATTTAAACTCAACAGTCCAAATACCTGTGAAATTTACCTTGATTTCCTCTGCAGACAGAAACCCTGACAATGCTGTGAGCTGCTACCATGTCATGTAACATAACATATTGCTACAAGGGGAAAAAAAAACATGTCATTATTTTGAAGCACAGCTTCTCTTCTTCTAAATGCACATTATATCTTTACAAGCAAAAAATAGGAGATTCTTTACTAATACTTTTAAAACAAAATGTTCCTTTAAACAGTTTTTTTTAATTGTTTATGAAACTATGGGCAAATAATGTTCAAGTGCATCAGCCTGTACAGGTTTCTACTTTTAACAGCATTCTGCAAAAAAAAATACACAGTCACAAAATATTATTAAAAAAATTTGCTCCTTAACATACATAAGCAAGAACTGCAGTATTTGTATGAACTTAAATGAGGGAAATGATTTATCTTTTTCATGGGTGTGCGTTTGTCTCTGGTCTGAATTCACAGACTGCAATTTAAGGATAATTACTACTTTATTTTTTATTGTTTACTGCTAAGTCTACACAGAAAATGCATCACTAACTTCATCTACAAGTTTGGCTGGTGCTCAATTACATCAAACTTTTCAATAGAAGGAAACTATGCAAGATGGAACCAATACAATCAAATTCAACTTGCTATATAGATTTGCGTCTTAAGTGAGGCAATGTTTCTGTTATCTGAGAAGGAGGCAGGCCAACCTGCTGATTCAACAGCATGGGAAGTCAGCAGAAAGGGGACTCAAGAGTACCACAGTTCCAAATTCTTCCAGATCAAAGATAGAAAATCCCTAACAAGATTCTACCTATATACTTCTGAAAAAATCTTAAAGATTTGTAACCAATTTCATATGAAAATAACCTGATAAACAAAAGCTGAAATGCATGTTTTCTTCAAACTTACCTTTCTAATGGTGTAGAGTGAGCTAACAATGGATATTACAGACATGATCACAATTGCTAATGCATAGTAGTGATATTCATCAGTGATCCACAATATCACACTGAACAACTGAAAAATGTAAAAAGGGTTGAGAACCTGGAAGAATGACAGAACATTAAAGTTACACCAAAAGGTCACATGCTTTCTCAGTCAGAAGAGTTAAAATCCTCTTCAATAGACAACAGAAAATTTTCAGTCCTTTACTTCTGATTTTTGTCTGTTTTTCCAAACTACTCCCTCTGTTTCACCGATTCCTCAATCCTTCAGAAGTACAGTTCTCATTAAAACAGCACATGAACACATACTTTTAAGATTGCATGCACCCTCCCCTACACATCAAAGCAAAATTATAGATAACTTCCAAATTACTTTAAGAATTGTAACTTACAATGCATCAGATATTTACTTCTTATTAGTAAATATATTCTTACCCATTAGCTCAGGTTTGAGAGCTTTTGCTCAAAATGTTCTAACATGTATTACCACATGAATAACATCAGTTACTCAAATCCATTTAATACAAGGAAAGTGAAACAAACAAGAGTATATGGGAAATTAAACTTGATTCAATGAGTAAATTGTGATGTATGATCTCCAGGCTGATAGTGCAAAACACAGCCAGTGGTTTTAAGAACAAATGAACAATAAGAAAGTAACATTCATAGCCTCTCAAATAATTCTGACACTTTTTAAATGTCCTCAGTAAGGCAGTACATTGTGTACCCTGAAGAGCTTGCAGCAAAGACCTCTTAAGTTTGGAGCTCTTGGGGAAAAAAAAAATCCGTATCATTTGGCTTTACATTGCTGGGCTCTGGAGGAAGGTTTTCATTTCATGTTACTATTTGAAGACTAGTCTAAAAGCCACTGTACTCGAAGTAACTTTTGATTATACACTTTTTTGTGTGTTTGTAAATATAAGAACTCACCTCCTTAATCAGAAGCTTAAAAATGTAAGGCACTTTCACAGCAATTTCGTTTACTCCATAGAATGCTTTCCTGCATTAAAGAAGTACCAAAAAAACACTTAAAATGTTAAAGGTCTTATTCATTTTTAAATAATCCCATTAGCATGAGAAAGTATAAAATATTTAACCCATGGCCCTTTTTACCACTTCTATCATTTCAAAAGGCATTCATCATAAAAGGTCTATCCAGTGAGATATTACACATTTCAAATATGAAAGTAATATTTATTTCAATTGAAACTGCACCTTCATTTTTAGGTCCTTTCACAATAAGATTTCTCTATAAACTGTGCACAGGTCCAATCTTAATTAATGTCATTCTGAAAGCCAGTACAGGGTTCTAGCTAAAGCTCAAACAAATGTTAACTCTTACTCTGAAGTAAGATACTGTTTTCATGGTTCTGTGTCTTAATTTTATCCTTAGCATGATGAAATGCAAATCATGAAAGGGGGAAGCAAGAAATTAATTATGATAGGATCAGAGTTGGTTTAATGACATGAAAGGCTTCAAAGTGTGTCCTTAAGGACTTGTAGGAAAAGCCACAAATCAATAGGAAGTGGAAGGATCAAGTAGATGCTTCCATATTTAAAACTCTGAGAAAGTCTCATTTGGAAAAAGAACAACAAGGAAAGCAACAAAACCCAGAAGTAATTCAGAATGGTCTCAAAGACTGTTTTTTACCCAGCATATACATAGGAAAAAGCAGAACTCCCTACATCTTCTGACAGCCTTCTTTGAAGCAAGTTTAAGGGACTGCCTGTAAACACTAACCACTCCCAGTTGCCTTCTAATGCTGTTAACATTTGCAGCAGAGGTAATTGAATGAAAACAACTCTTCCCTCCCATACTGTAACATTACCTGTACTCATGCATCCCTTTTGTCAGACCTCTGCTGTGTTCATTATGAATTGAAGAACAGAACGTAGATTCATCTAGTCCTCTAAGTAATGGAAAAAGTCAATGAGTTATTTCAGAAACCTGATATTTAAAATCAAGTGTATGGCAACGAGAGAGTGCTGGGCCCTTGCCAAGAGTGACATTGTATTAAAAAAGAACAAAGACAGTCTATAGGTTAATGCTTTTCTAGCTATTTTTGTCATGTACCTATAGATATCAGCGAGATGTAAGAAGCATTCCCCTTACTGATGTGTCTTACACCTTAGGACAGTCACACCTTCATTTCAACTGCAACAGAGCTACATGTCAAAAACTAAAATACTAGCCTCACAACTATTCAAAAGCCCGTAAAAAGAATACGTGAACAAGTTATATAAAATATATGAAACCAGTATTTTTTCTTCAAATTATCTACTTCATTTACTTCTAACAAGTACTAGAAGCATTTCAAAAACAGTATCAATCAATTTATCAGATAGCCCTACACTGCAGGATCTTGCTCTCAAGATTTTATCCGTGACTAGGTAAAATACGATCTACATTTCAACTGCTTCCTCAGCACTGGAAGACTCATCTTCATAGGACTCCTACGTGGTGCAAGAGGAAATGCTATGATTTAGAAGACCTGCAGATAAGAAAGCATACCTGAAACAGTATCATGTTCACAGTTACAGGATTGGTGCAACTAACAAACTCATTAAGGATGTATGTCCAATGTCCAGATACATTATCTAGCAGATATGCTTTGGATGCACAGGAAAATATCATTGCCTTCCAAACAGCTTTCACAGACATGAAAAAACAGCACTATTCAGCACAAGTTGTTTTTTTTTTTTTTTGTTATATATATATATTGCATAACCATTAAGTTACCTACTAAAAAGGATTCAGAGATGTTCCAGTGAAGAAAAAAGATATTGTGCATAGATAGTATAAATTATTTCCACTCTCTAGAACATGGGGAAATAAATTAAATACCCTCACTACTGCAAAGGCTTGGACCATGTTTCTGGCAGCTTCTGGTAACACCTTCATATTCTCTTAACAACTTTTATGTCCAAATGTGGCCAGAAGTTTACCAGGTTTCCCTAAAATATTTAAAGGTCAAGGATTTTAAATATTTTCATATCAATATGTAATTGTCTTTTCATAACTGTGCCTGTTGCCCCATTCTGTCTCAAACAATTTTTCTTCTCTTGAAAAGTGGGAAGTGGGTTTAGGAAGGGCCCCCTAAAACAAAGTGCTTTATATGCAACATGCATATCAGCACATGCAACGTTCATGCTATGACAAAGCTTTTAGCAGGGTGTTATTGCAGTCCCTCGCTGCAGTTCTTGGCATAGGCATTATCTTCCACTCTCCCTTTCTCTATTTAGACCCAGAACTGCCTTCTACTCTATTTTCTCCTGGAATTTTTTCTCAGAAGCTCTTCTCTCCTAGTTTTGCCCAGAAAAGGAAAGTATTTCAATTCTCAGTCCGCAGTGAGAGAAATCAGCATCTCCACCTAAGTGTTACAGTACTGAATTCCCAAGGCGTTAAATAAACCCCTCTGGGCACATACTTTATTACATAAAATATTCATCAAATCACCAAGGGATTCATTTGACATTAGCTAAAACAAAACAGACGCACAGGGTCAAGCTGCATCCTCTTTGGCTATGTGGCCAGGTCTGATTTAGTTTAAGAACAATTACACTTACGTTTCCTGTGTTTAAAACAGGGACGGTAATGTTACATTACTAGGAAAAGAACAACGATACAAAACTCAAGCTCTCATAACTGAATTAGTTTCCTAAGATATCTTAATTTGCTTCCCTTCTGTATTGTGATAAGTCTTTAATTATGCAATCAAACTGTTCTGTCTTCTGGATACCTCCATAATTAACTGCACAGAGTAAACTTATCTTCATTATATGGTATTGTGCTCAGATCCCAACTACAACTATATTGCTTGCACTAGGATTTTATTACAAAGCCCTCTGTCTAGTGCCCCATCTCTTTACAAACTGATTCTCTATCAGGTTATTAGGTAATACTGATTCCTGTTTTTACATAAGAGCCTGAAGAGTAGCTTAAGAAAAGTATCTCAGTGAAAGCATCTAGTCTGAATGTAATTCTGAAGGACTTCTCAGAATATTCATATTCAAAAGTTCAGCTATTAATTCCCAGGTGGTATCTAGAACTTCACGATCATACCTAATTTAGCGTTAGAGAAAACTTACACCAAACTCACTCGTATATGACCTTGTACAAAAGTGACTTAGTACTCTGCAAGTCTCAGGTGTACCTCAGATGAGGCTCTTTCCCTTCTTCATTATCCAGCTGCTAAATACTGGCTTCTAGCTCAGCTACACTACCTGATTAAACTGGTGGTCAGGCTGAATGGTTACTAACACATCACACAAGTGAGAATTTGGCATATTAGCAAGAATGTGATTGAGTGAATGCTCACAGAACTTCACAGACATATCTGAGATTTTTCAGAGGCTTACAACTTGGCTGAGTTATCACAAGACATCAAAAGGCACAGTCAAACAGTGAGCAAATACCAAATTTCAAGTCACTGCTTTCATGCTAAGGAACAACACTTATTACCAAACTTGTGGGGTTGTAAAAAATTCCCCTGTACCCATTCTTAGCAAAAAGTGTAGTTTCAATTTGATCTTTTTAATCTCATCTACGGAAATATTCTTTTTGAACAGTTTAAATTTAGCAACACTACAGGTATATAAACAGGACCCTGTAATGCAAAATGACAAGCATCACTACCTGCACTGCTGTAATTCATGAGAGGCTTAACATAAAAAACGTATATAAAGCTTTTAATTATTTACACATGAAGTGAGACATTTCCACCCTCCCAGAGGAGTTCTCAGTTTCGTAACTGCCTGTATTATGATCATTTCTCGTAAGTGTTGTCATTGCTGGTAACTTTCTGAATTATTTGCACACACTTTTTTGGAAACCAGAAGCAACATTGACAGAGTAGGTTGCTTCTTATAATATTTTGGTTACTTTTCCTTCAGTCACTGGTCATTAATTTTTTTCTATATGCAGTGCTTTTCTACATGATGGCTCAGTGCAGCAATCAATGATTTAAGTCAAAAGAAGAGACTACATTTCTCATCTGGACTACTACTTTTAAGAAGTGGTTGTCAGAAGTGGAGAAGCCTGCGTTCATTTCACTTGTTAGCACTATGGAAAGGCCTCAGTAGCAGCACCAGAAAACCCAACTTTCTTCTTCATCCCTGATGCCATGCAACCGTGCTGCTGGTTAAGAGAAATTACAGCACTTCACATTCAGCAAGCACAGCTGGTTTAGCCACTAAGAGGAGTTTCTATCAAGGCAAAAGACCTGATACTGTTACTGAAGAGCGATCAGTTTCAGCTCAGCTGGACTAAATGTAGCTGCACAGACTTACACAAAGGTGAGGAACAAGGTATGCAAGTGAATTCCCCTCTTCCTAGATACTCCTTCTAGGTCTAGCTCAGCAGCAACTCAAAAAACAACATATTCCATCAAAAGGGGAGTTTTTACAAGTTTATAGGAGGAGAACTGGTGCCTAAAATCAGGTGCTCAGAATCTCATACACACCTAGAATGGGCAAGAAGCCTGCAGTGGCATGAAGTGTGTCACCCTATGTGAGACATGCCCAATAAAGGTAGATTATGCAAAAACATTCTTTAACACAGTGTGGCTCTTGGAAAATCTCTCTCCTCTCAGAGTGGTTCAAAGACTCACTAAGTTGCAACAGCTAGTCAGAACATGGTATTTTTCACTATGTTTTTAGGTAAATTATAGTTACCAAAAATGCCATTTGAAGTAAAATACAGAAGAAAAAAATATTCTTACCGTACAACATCAAAACTTTGAACTGAATAATTCCAGAAATACTTCACACTGTGATGCGTGAAATAACGAATCTGCAAGGGCAACAGACATCAATATTAAACTGGCACCACTTAGTCCCTCTCTTCTGATTGACTTTATTTTGGACAGTGATAGAAACTGAATTCAGAAAACCTACACTGAAAACTGAAATTTTTTCTTTCAAAAATTTCACAAGGTCCAGTAGTAAGAGTTACTGGGGAAAAGATTATTCCACCTAAGGAGTCAGCCTTTTAGACAAATGAAGTAACTCACATACTGTACTGTATTATGTATGCTTACTCTAGATAATATTTGCAGATCCTTTGAAAGTTATCAACTGTAGTACTGAAGGGCTACTTACAGGCAAATATTTTTTCAAATTGTTTTTATTCTCTTCTGCAGCAAATTCACAGAAATGAACAGCATGGCCATTTGAAACCTTGTGTACAATAGGGTTAGGATTCTCTAAAGGATTGGCTCCCAAGGAAGGCATAACACGAACTTTTGCACAAAACCATATCTTGAATTCATCCTTAAGGAGAAAAAAAATGAGAAAAGGTTGATTAAAACAGCATTTCAACACCATGTTACTGCAGTAGCTGTAGTAAAGTCAAGCAAAACAAGTCAACAGGTGACAGTCTATACAGAACTGAAGAAGTTATCTTCAAATTAATATTAGATGACTTAAGAATACATTTCTTTCCACAATTCTGAAAGAATGTTTTCTGTGCTGAAAGAGTTGAGGGTTTTTTTTTTGGTGGTGTTTTGTTTATTTTTATTTTATTTTTTTTAAGCCTTGACTCTTAGTACTTGAATTTTGACATTTTCAGCCCTTGAAAAGATATTATATTTGTTCTGTAGTAGATGGGACTACAAGATTTCTATGCATGTAGCTTCACCCACCCTCCAACTTAAAAGAAGTAAGGATATACCTGAAGATTGTAACAGGGGACTGCACACAGCAATAGTGCAGGAAAAATATAATCTGAAATCATACCACACTTGGACCTGTACTTTTACCTTAATTTGGCAAATATAACATTGCTGACCAAGACATGAAAAAAACTGAAAATCGTGTATCAGGTTATATGAACAAGGTAACTGTTCTGTAACTTTTGATGAAAATGGTATTTTTTTTCATTTAGTTCTTAGAACTCAGTATCAAGAGACTTTATTTTCACCATGTTCTCTGCAAACAGCTGTTAGTCTTCCCATATGGGCAGCAAGGCTATATATAGTACCAAGGAGCACAGTTCTGCATTACTATAAAACAAAATAAAAACAAAATCATATAAAAAACTATAAAGTAAAATCACAGCCAAGAATCTGTACAATTTAGCACGCAGCAAGAGACATGAAACAACTCCCAACTTGCAGAAGCACACCCCCCATCTATAGGCTTACGGTTGTTCTCAGCAGAACCACTTCACAGTCTTTAAGCGCCGTCCTTCTGCACGTTGCTTTCACACGCCACTCAGGCATCCAGTAGAGGAGGAGGAGAAGAAAGCCACCAGAACAGATCACTCCTACAGTAACTAGCACCAACTTCCATCGACATAGCTCATAACCATAGATCTCCTGTATGGAAACAGAGAAACAAATAACGAGCAATGAGCCTGGCTGGAGCAGAGAAGACAGAGGGGACCTCATCAATGTATACAAGTAACCAAAGGGCAAGTGTCAGGAGGATGGGGCCAGACCCTTTTCAGTGGTGCACATCAACAGGATAAGAGGCAGCAGGTACAAACGCAGCAAGTTCCACCTGAATACGAGGAAAAACTTCTTTATTGTAAGGATGACAGAGTGCTGGCATAGGCTGCACAGAGAGGTCGTGAAGTCCCTGTCCCTGGAGATGTTCAAAAGCTACTTGTGCGTGATCCTGTGCAGCGTGCTCCAGGTGACCCTGCTTGAGCAGGGGGTCAGACTAGATGATCTCCAGAGGTCCCTTCCAACCTCAGCCACTGTGTACGTGACTCAATCTTGGTTGCTCCAGCTTGGGAAGCCAACATTAATTTTTCATAAAATGCAGTATTTAAGGGAAACCAAATTTTAAAATAGTTTTCTCTTTTTCCTCTTCTGGAGAAGGAAAAGATTTTTAAGAACTTACTAAATGATGGGGAGGTAACAAAAAGGGCTGGTTGGCTCAGTCAGAAATACAAAGACCAGTAAAAGCCTCGCAAATGCAGAACTTCATTATAGGATCTGTCTGCTTTCTGGATTGCTCCATAAAGACTTAGCCTGTAACACAACTTGCCCTAAGTCTCGGAGAATGATCATGTTTTTGGCCATGGCCAGCACACAGCACAAGCAAGTTAAGCATTTAAGCAAAATAAAAGCAAGCACATTTGTTTTTTTCTCAAGTGTAGGTTTTAGCAGATTAGCATTTGATTAGCTAACATACATAGTTTTGGATTACTGGTGTGAACAGATTTTCATAATACTTTCTAAAAAGCTATGTAAAAATTATAAACTTGTACATTTGTAAAATATTACTTAGTAAAGGAACTGGATCATTTTGTCTGCTATTTAACAAGAAATGCTATTGTGAAACATTAAGAGACTACAAGCAGCACTATCTAAGGTTATGTACCTTGCACCAGCTGGAAAAATCCTCTTCTCCTATTAAAAAACCCACAGAGTATTAAGTGTGCCTTGGTCAAAGGCATGTACCAACTTAACCTGATGACAGCTGGGAATAGAACATAATTCAGTGGCTTACTAGATGCCGTGCTACATTCCTGAGTTTCACATTACATCACTAGATTATATTTCCTGCTGCAAAATGGCAATGAAGTTTCCCATTGAGTCCCACCTGCATTGATCATATTAACACCAACTTTTTGCATAATATTGTTTAATGACAATTCTCAAAAGTATGTTTACTAAGAAAAGGCTTTTCAACATGTTTGTTTTGTAGCCTTCTCAGCTTACAAAAAACAGAGACCAAACCCATTATTCTCTGATACCCCCAAAACACTGGAGGCAATATTAAATTCTTACCATGAAAAACACAGAGGTGAAAGATAGAGGGAGAGGTTAATGCTTCTTTTGGGACAAAACAAAGTTATTCCCTCCAAAAAACATTTATTTTAATGATCAAGACGTAAGCAGTGCAATTTGACTTTCTGCTGTCAGGTGCATTTATCTACCCTCTGTCTGAGAGGTGCTCTAATGAACACCTTTTCCTAGCACCATGCATAAAGAAAGAACAAGGAATTCAACTTGCAGGAATTCATCTTTTTAAAAACAAAAATCCCTATGTAGCCCAAGTATTTTCTGCTGTCTGTAAAAAGGACTAAAATTTAAAGATCAGCTGGTGCTATATTTGTCAAATCTAACTGCTACATCTTTCAGGATGAACAAGAAGAGATATCTTTGCTCCATCAGGAAGCAAAGTTTAAATGCTACCAAACACCCATAGAACTGCTCTCCGTGTTTTAGGGAGTGGGGTTTTACCTGCATAAACATGAATATGCAAGAGTAAGCAGAACTAGATTATGGATAATTAATTTGTTTTAAACAACAAGAAAAAAGGTCCAGGGTTTGGAGAAAATAAATAATACCTTGTTCCACGTCCATTTTCCTTTAAAAAAATTGCTAAATACCAGTATCTGTTACCTATTGGATTGCTGACCTAAACACAGCCAACCCAGCACTTTGCAAAGGCTTTCAGCAAAAACATTCCTTATCCTAAGATTAGATTTCATAATACCTGAAAAGATTAAAAGTACAAAATTCTTGTTTTAAACTGAGACAGTATGCTTCCTGATGGAATATGCCCCATCTAGACAAAAATCATAAAAATCTGTTTCTTTCACTGTATAAAAATAGAGTACAAAATGAATTACCATCTCGTCCTCCTCTGCTTTATTGACAAATTTCTTTTCTTCTTTCTCCATCTTTAGTATGATATGGAACTTCTCAACTTGAGATATGGAAGACCTTTAAAAACAAAATAATTAAAAATTGAAGCAACATTACTGATTATATATCTAAGCATTAGGATTTTGAGAGTTTTTTTTTCCACTGACGTGCATACACATAAGACAAACTGACAACGTATGTATATAGATCTTGAATTTGCACTGTACTAGTTTCCAGCAGTAATGACCCAAAGAGCTCCGGTAAAACATTAAGATTTAACACAGGATGAATGTAAGTGAAATATTGCAGAAATGGCTGGCTTTGAAAGAGAGAAAAGTGCTTGTACTGATTTACCTTACTACATTCTACATACAAACTAAGAGGGTTTTTTCATACGTTCTACAAGCTTCACAATGGAAATGTAAACTCAGTGTTACAAAAAGCTTAAAAATAGGTGAAAATTACACACTCCTTTCATTCTATGCTATAATAGCTTCAAAACGGATGCTTTCAGAAGCCAAGCTATCCTCAGGGAAAGGTGGTATAGCCCCAAGACGTGCATTTCTCATTGAAGCAGAAAATCAGTACGTGTCAAAAAAAAAAAAAAGGCAGAAAATAAGGACAATGCTAGAAAGATCACATGGTCTTTATGTTCCCAGCATATTTCTAAATCAAGACATGCTTAATGGTTAATTAGTCTTTTGCCTGTTTTCCAATTCTTTTATTATTGTTTTGAGCAACCTGATCTGGAGGAAGGTGCCCTGCCCATAGCAGGGGAGTTGGAACTAGATGATCTTTAAGGTCCCTTCCAACCCAAACCTTTCTGTGATTCTATAAATTATGAGTTTGCTTCTTGTAGTAAATTCCTGATAATTACAAATCTTGACAGATGCTTTGAGGACAGATTATAAACACAGGTTTCACGAACACAGAAAAGCTAGAGAGAATATCAAGATGTCTATGCGATGAACGTATTGCAAACAGATCCCTGTTCCAACAGGGAAGGACCACAGACAAAAGGCTAACACTTAATACAAGGCTCACCAGAACTTTCAGCATAACAAAGGAAATCAAAGCTGCCAAGTCCAAAAGCTAAAAAACACTGAATAGCCAGTGCTTACCTGACAAAGTATGGATGGATTAAGCATCATTCTCGCCATTGACACTATAACACTATTCTCACTGCACATATATTAATCTGTCTAAAGACAGACCTTTTTACCATAGCATATAAATACTCCTCAAGCGTTAAGGATGCACTTTGACAGCACAGCTAGTATCAAGGTTATTGTAATTGCCATTTTTCAGACAAAAGGCGATTCAAAAAAAAAAAAAAAAGGTGAACAAGGTGAAAGCCATCTGCATCTGCTTAGCTTCATCTCAGCTGTCCATTGAAAGCTCAGAGACAACTGTTCAGATACTTAGCATTAAGTGGCATTATGATAAAAGCACAACTATTACCAGGTTTCTTGCTATCATTAAGTCCTTGAGATTTTCGCTCCTCTCAAAGCCAGCCCCTGGACTGAGGCAGTTCAATTCAGCAATGCCAACCTCAAGAAGTCCTTGCAATTCACTCCCACATCCAACATCATCACATCCTTGCATAATTTGAAACCTACTGCCATCTTTCTAACTAAGCCAACAAATGAAGAAGGAATGCAACGATGGTTTGCTGCCCAAATTCAGACCTCCTCTGAAATCTGTTCCCACCTCTGACTAAAGCTCTAGTGGAAGAAACACGCACAAAGCTGAAAGCTGCACCACAACACAGCGCTCTGCTACAGATGAGAAACTCAGCACTTCGGTTTGTTTGGTGAAGCTTTTCTTTCTTCCTGTATCACAGGAGGCTGATTTGTTAACAACTGTCCCCTTTGATAGAAAGCCCAGCTTGCACTTCCATCGTTAAGCTGAAAATTTTCTACTACTGTCCAATACTGAACACTAGGGCTATCTTTCTCCTTGCAAATTAATTTGGAAATTGAGCCAAAAGATAAGCATTACTGATACTTCCTCAACTGCTATGTATGTCACACAAGTTCTAAAACACATTTTTGGCTAAATTGCTACTTTTATTCACTAAGCAGTTTTATCATCTGGGGAAAAATATGGAAATCAGTTAGTGCAGTCTGTCCTAAACCTATACAGGATTGCTGCAAAACCTTATGAGAACATTTTTTGAATTAGTAAGTCAAAATTCTTATGTACACTACACAAATCACATACTTAAGGAAAAAAAATCACGTACCCAGAAAAAGTCATGTATTTACCAAAGTATGCTTGTAACAGACTTCACAGTGCCGTGGAGAATTACTACATCTATCAAACTTGAACTAGTCTGCTCCTACACAGACAGGTATTCCCCGTTACATGCTGCAACATCAAAAACCGTGCCTGCAGGCTCAGCCCCAGCCTTGATCAACAGACCTAGCTACAACCATACTCAATACAGGAAAGCACCAGGTTGTAAAATAAACGCTAACAGGTTGCAGAGCAATAAACTTAAAGGGAGTGCTTTCCCTCCAGCCAATACATCGGACAGGCAGCACCGCGGGCACAAAGACGACTGCTGGAGTTCAGGGCTGTCCCACAACGAGAAAGGAGCATCAGGCTGTGAGCCCAAAGAAGCATGAGGGGAAATCTCAGCACTTAGACTGACAGCAGCAATTCCTGTGTTTTAATGAGGTCTTTGAACAGCTGGGTAGAATCACACAGGGAATACACGAGGAACATTAGGAAAGGCTATTTTTGACTCGCGTCATTACCTCTACCTGCATTGTTTTATACAAACTCACCTGCTGAGCAATGTTCAGCTAATACATGCAATCTGGTATCTCACATACTGCCCAACGTTTTCCATGCTAAAGCGAAACACAGATCTCTAACATTAGAAATCATTAGAAGTCTTTCCTTAGCTGGTAGATCCTGAAAATGATGACTGTTCAGCACTGAAGAACAGTACACTTTCTCCTCTGATCCTATCCCTTTCAGCACATCATCAAGCCATGCTCAGCATCAGGGGCTCAAATGCTAACTACCCTGGGTTTGCTTCTCCCTAACCTCCCAAAAGCTAGAGGTGACCACCACCACAGGGTTGCCTTCCCTGGAGTCAGACCTCAGGCTGCTGCATCGGACTGAAGAAAGTAGCAGCAGCATCTCACCTTACCACTGTAGCAATCTGCATTCGATCTTCACTTCCTTCCTCCTATGATGTGATGAGATATTAAACATTTCAATATATTAAATAGTTTAATTAAAGAATTGAACGTGAGCCCTGGACTCTTCAACCTATGAGAGTATGCCAGCTTGCTAGTACTCGAAGTGGGGACAAACTCAACTCACAAGGAGCAGCGTGGACTCAGCAGTATTCAAATACCAAGTGCCTCCGATCCAATTCCCCAGAGCAAGCACTAGAGAAATCCCCTCCCCATTTAACAAACCAAGAATAGCAAACAGTGAAAGTTGCCATTGCTCCACTGCACACAAACTTGGGTAATTTTTATTCATTGAGCTATTGTATCAGTCAGAAAAGTAGGAAGTATCAAAAAGCCTGTCGCAGAAACGCTGTTTGCCACAGGCTACAAGAATGAAATCACTCACAGTCTTTTAGAAGAACAGGTAACGTAGGTATAACGTTAACAAATGGCACAGAGAGCAGCTGAACGCTGACTAAATTATAAATACTTTTAAGAGAACAATCTTGAATCACAGGCTTAAGCAGTAAATCTGCAACTTTATTAAAACATGGCATACTTCAGAGCTAAAGCAGATCACAAATAGATCATTAGAGAAATTACAGCAGTATGCAGAGCCCTAAAACTACATGCATCCCCAAGAAGCAAAGAAAACATTGCATCTTTTCCTGAATTACTGCGCTGATAACTGTGTTGATTTACCCTGACTAAACAACCAGGATGCTAAGAAGTTTTACCAAAATATTTATAGGCAGTTTGTAGCAAGTGTAAAAAGGTGCAAATAAATTCATAGCAAAATGAAAAATGTTAACCACAGTAAGTCTCAATCAAGAAACCTGAAGATTCTGCAAGTCCTAATTTCTGAGGACTGCTAGCTTAGCTGGCTTAGTCAGCTAACAGGTGGCATAATTAACAAAATATTTCAGTTCAAATCTTACCTTCCAAGTTTGATTCAGGGAGAAGATATTATCCCTGTATTCTCCCCCAGCGTTTGTCCCAAGTCTGTAATCCTTAAAAAACTAATTCAGCTTTAGTATACATAATTGCCATCAGTTTATTCTTCCAGTTCTTCAGTTCAACTGGAAAATTCATAATGGCAAACAAAAAAAGTCAAGGG
Source organism: Oxyura jamaicensis (assembly GCF_011077185.1). Taxonomy (NCBI): domain Eukaryota; kingdom Metazoa; phylum Chordata; class Aves; order Anseriformes; family Anatidae; genus Oxyura; species Oxyura jamaicensis. Next base: position 13,507,872 of record NC_048901.1, on the reverse strand, counting down.
CTGGAAAGACTAGAGTTACAAAAACAGAAACTTGATTCCTCCCGCAGTTTCTGTATAATTTAAAGTAAGTTTCATAGATGAAAATATTTTTGACAGCTCAAGATGTAAAATCCATGTATGTATATGCATAAAAATATCAAGTTTCTGTCTATATATTTATACTGTGTGATCACTTGTCTATTTAAAATACACAATTAACTGAATTTACAAATTTGTATCTTACATATTCCCTATTTTATCGTTTTCAGCTATTTGTAAAAACCCTGAAATAATTCAAAGTTTCCCTTACCCCCAAGCAGTCTAGCAGCCGTCCTCTGCACTTGCTTTTGTCATCATGAGTTGTGAGGCCGTTCTTAATAACTCAGACCCTATCTAGAAGGGAAGTCCTGACAAATGAACTATTTTGTCTAAAATCTAAAAAAAGTCTCCAAGGGCCTTTCAAACTGTTATCAAAAGATTAACATATCAAAGAAAATTTGGCACTGCTTGGAATGTGCCTTTTTTTTTTTTTTTTCCTCTGCTGTGCACGAACAATTGCAATACTGTAATTGGGCTCGGATGGAGGCTGTGCTTCCAGGCATCAGCCTGCCGGTACAGCTCATTCTATTCAAACCACAAATGCCTCCCAAGGATCCTACAGACAGTTTCAGGTCTATGCATGAGCCCTGATATTATCTGCATAGCTGAACGCATATGTTTCTGACCAAACCCTTCCTTGTATTTACAGCTGTCATGAGGAAAGACAACAAAATTCATTTTAAGCTGCAAATCAGTGATAAAGAAGGCAGTTGAAAAACACATTTTTCATTCTAAACGTTTTACATTTTGTCACAGGGCGTAACGATGTGATCTCATAGATCAAACTAAAAAAGCTTTGGACATCAACTTGTACAGAGCTAGCACAGGTAGCTCGGTCACTGCCTCTCCACTGCAGAAATCAGTTACTTTTCTGTACTATGATCAAGCAACACTGCTTTGGTAAGATGACAAAGGGCAAATCCAGAGATATTGCAAAACAGACAGGAAAAGCTAGAGACGTGCATGAAACAGGCTAAATTTTAAAAACATGTATGTGCAGAGATTGATACAAGTTGATCTTCCTCAGCTCCCTACATAATCACTGTAGCTAAACAAGCACCTACATTTCTACAGGAAAGAATTAAGACCAAGAAAATCAATTGGCTCATCTAGAAAAAGATCATAAAATATGCTCAAACATAAATCGTGTTCCTGAAACCTAATCTAGCATCTTAATAAGCAACCCATCTGGCTTAGCAGGGTCCAAAAAGGATCCATTCTAGTGTCTTTAATGGTTACTGAGACACTAAAGATTCCTTTCCAGAACTTACTAACAACAAATATATCCTCCATTAAGAGATACTTCGCAGCTCTGGAGTTGAAAATTAAGTTTCTAAATGACCTGATTTCATAACAGGTCTTTCAAATATTTAAATTAAAAAATATATCACGAACAGTCCTCCTTAACCGTAAATACTGCCTGTTGCATAGCAGACATCTTATTCAGCTGTACCCTGACTAGCTGTCAAAACAGAGAAAATCCCCATTTTGTTCTGAAAATAGAAAGCCAAACGTTATTTCAGTCACTCAGAAATCAAACGTTTCTGCCATTTACAGACGTGCTCCCGATCCTTTATCTCAAGGAGGAATCAACCTAGCAAGGTAGCAGACCTTACAAAGGCAACATTTATTACCAGGTTTTATTCTTGTTCCAGGAGCATGCCATCCCCACACATTTAGAGCAGTTACCAAACTGAGTGCAGTTTTCCATGCATGTAAAGGCTTCGGCGTTCCACACAACGAACCTAGAAGTTGTAAGCAACTGCTTTACATGTACAAAGCAACAGCTGATGTTCAACCTCTGCCATACAGGCAGCTGTGAAATGCAAAATTGAAGAAATACTCAAGCTACAACTGGCCAGGAAGAGTTGATTATCTGAGGATACATACATTTCAAATATATTCAATTTCTTTGGAAAGACGAGAATGCAGCCTGGGTCATGGCTGTCCATTAGCAGAAGAGAATGGCAGTACATTTTACAAAGTGATTGCCAGAGGAAAAGCACCGACCTTCCCAGAAGTCGGCTTTTCACACGTGGCTCAGGTGCTGCACAGGCATACTTGGCACATCCAGGGTGATGGTGCTTTCAAAGACGGCTCTCCATGTGTACCTCAAGCCTAATGCCAAAAGTTGCTCTGAATGAGCTTATTTCAGAATTTGAATCTCATAAGATGCTTATATGTATCTCTCTTATCCAGCCACTAGCAATACAAAACAGTTAAAATGCTCCTTCAAAATTATTCTAGACAGATTAGGAATGTCTAGAAAAAAAACTTCCTGCACAAGAAAAAAAAAAAATCTGTTCTTGACCCAAGGTTTCCTTTGCCATCCTGCTAAAGCAACTGCCTGGTTTACGCAACAGGTGACAGCACTGACCGCACGAGGTTGCATTCACCAAGTTGTTCTCGACTCGTGTAATATTTAACCTGATGTCAGAATTGCTATCAGCAGACAGGAAAGAAGTTCTAGGTACAGTTTAAAAGACCACAATCTAGAAAAAGCACACTTATAAATAGGGCCATAAAAATAGTAGGAAAAGTCTTATCAGCTATTACTACTCAAGTCTGCAGCTCCTGCCCTTGCAAATTGCCAGTGAGTGCCACAAACAATACCTGAGCCGAGTCTGAAGCCCTGAGTTCATTCAAAATGTGCTGTACCAATAAATAAATGGACAAGCAAACAAGGTTAAGTTGTAAAAAAAAAAAAAAAAAAGACAAATGATTTAAGAGCACACTCTTCTGAAACTGTATTGCATAACACATTGCACACTAAATCAAATCACTGAAAAAAAGCAAACTTACATTTCAAGCTTTCAAGAGCTAAAACCGAAGTTTCAGCCCACGGTGTCTTGGAAAACAGTCCCGTATTTACATTCTAGTTGTCCTCTTTCACATAAAAGGTCTTATTTTAGTATATACAAAAATAACATCGTCCTTACTAAAATTTCCCCACTGGCTGCTTTTGAAAACATTGGCAGAAACTGCAACCCCTGAAAATAAGTGAAGGACCATTTTTAAACAGACTTGGAATTACAAATGCTCAAAGGCTATAGGAATGCCCTGCTAAAATCCACATTAAGACATTTTGTCTCTAAACAGCCTGTCACCAGGATCTATCTGTCCTTCACTCATCACCAAGGCATCTCCTCAAAACAAAGCTTCCAGAGCTCCAGCTTGCAGCTTCTCAGTTTCTAAGGAACTTCCAAACGCATCTGTGCCCGCACTAGGCATTTCTGCACCTCTCACGTTCACTGCTACGGCCCCCTCAACAGTGACAACTTCCACCTCGTTTTCTGTGACCAGAGGCACGATCTGTGACAGACAGGATCACGCAATGCCCCTGGCTAGGAGGGATCCACATCCGAGCTGCAGCAGCAGGCTGAAGACTTCTTGCACCACCTGGCAAGCACGACACAGTGCTCGCACAAAGTCTTGTCTTTGCCTGCCCCTGAAACATAAAGCCACATCACTAAGAGATCATTTCCAAACTGAAACAAGTCACACGCTTCATACCTGTTGCGCAACTTAGCCTGAATCCAAGGAATGTTATGTTTTTAAGACCTTAAAAAACAAAGCTTAGCACATTTTTACCTCAACATACACTATTACAACCTTACCTGTGTTAACTTAAACTTGTTAGTCTTTTAGTATTGTTTTAACATTAACGTTAATTACTATTTTGTAACCCAAATTACAAAAACAAGAGATACTCTCCTTGAAAGGCGCCTTCAGTCTGAGGAACACCTTACATGAAGGGAAGCTGTTGCCATTTACAGTTCTCCACTAGCTTGTGGCTGCACCCTTAATTATGAAATTAACCACATAACATACAATAAACGTTTGGATACGACATACAGGCTGAAAGAACTATGGAAGATCAAAAATCCTCCAGCTATATTTTGAAGGGAACTAAGGTTATAATATGTACTACAAACAAAGCTTAACACTTTAGTCAACTAACCCAGTTCTAACAATAAGAATGACATAATAGTTTCATGAATACATGGAAATTTTACAAGTACACGAGCTAAATTTTAACAAAGCCCTCCACTCAATACCTATTTTATCACTTCCCATCTAGGGCTTTCTGTTATAATACAGGCTTTTGTTTCTGTGTTTAGCCTTAAGGAAGACCATTGTATCCAACAATCACCAAACCAAAATTGTATTTACATTTGTAGAGTGTATTCTTTCTAAAGTATACTTTTTGCAGGCTGTAATACCAATTGCAATGTTTATAGTAGAATACATACTACATTAAGATAATCCTATATCTAACAATGAACTCATATTGTAATACATCATGATAACAAAGTACTACAGCTGATACCATACTGAAAACTTACTTTCTAACTGGTCATCAGATCCTTCAGATCCTTTTATTCAGAGCAATTAAAATTTTTCTACTACTGTAATAGTATATGCAAAAGGTGAAGACACTTTAGAAGAGGATTTAGGAAAATAGTCGGTCATATCAAGGACAGCTAACCAAGCGCTTCATCACTTAATCTTCCTGGAATCTCATTTATCTTACTTCAAGCAGCAGCTACTTACATTAATGAAAATTTTCATCTGAGAAATCAAGCACCAAAAGCCAACATTCCCCAACACGTGTTCCCACTCTCGGGCACACAAGAATAGCCTGTCCTTATTCTTAAGTTGCTGGATCCCTTACCTGGCTGCCATACAGGTAAGAAGGTCTGCACCACATTCAAGGAATCCGATAAAGCATACATTTATTTTAGATACTTATTGTTTCTTTCCTATTTTGGAATGGAGAATACTAGACGTATGGGTTAGAATTCAGGAACTCTGACAACAGGGACAATGAAACGTTTTCTTTATTCTTGGAAGGGAAAGTTAAGCTGTTTCAAACATCTTGGGTAAGGCACAGTGCCGTTACACCCAATGTTAGCCTTCAATAGCTGAGCACTGAAGCCGCTTCCAAGAAGACCCTCCATTTTCACAAGGCATGAACTTGACTCAGACCTTCTATTTCATTAGACAACCAAGACTACCATGGTTAGATAACAGAGATGGCAAAGATGCCTCATCCCAACACCAGGAGAACCGCAAGCATTCCAGTGGAGATCTGGGAGTCTGAAGACCCAAATGCAGCAACAATGGGTCCTTTCAAGGAAGCATTTCCCCTCAGGGGCTGTGCCAAGAGCCCAGCCTTTCCTGCGTGGCTGCCGCCTTATTGTGCGGTGTAGAGTATCTACTTCCCTGGGATGTATTTGCTTTTGTAGTATGGATGCTCAGTAAATGGAGGCAATGACTTTTTTTTCCCCCCTCTTCCTCTGAATTCTTGGAAAATATTTTGAGGGTAACATCAGAACATTGGAATCAAATTTCAAGATGATCAAGCAAAACCTAATTACATGAGATGAACCTTCCCTTAGAAATGAACCTTGTAAGTTTAGACATTTAAGCTTTGTTTCTTCAGAAGCACATCTAGGTGGCATAAGTATGACTACAGTATATCTAGAGAACCAGTCACGTTCATTATAAGCAAGCCAACTGCTTTGGCACTTTTATTTTCTTTCTTATCGTAAGTACAATCAAGTACCTTTTGTTGCTCTCTCCACTAAGCCTTCTGAACAAGACAAAGTTTTTCTTCATACTGTTCTAAGTTCATGATGTACAATTTAAGATTCCTGAAGTTCAGCTTACGTGACTGCTAAATGCAGTGTCTTCCAAATTAACAAAAATGACAACAAATTATACTCCCTTCTAATTTTTCCTTACTGAAGTGAAGGTATTTCCACGCAGATAGGTTAAACTTACGCAATTAAACCTGGGTTTTCTAAAGTTTACTGAAAGTGCATTTTTATTTTCAAGTCATACTAAACTAATATAAAGCCTTAATCTTGCACCACATTCACTTTAGGATGAAATCTAAAGAATCAGAAATGCTTCAATGGATAGAGCTCTTCTCTTTCTGCTCAAACGCATCAATCAATAGAACTACTATGCACAACATTGCTAAAACTGTAAACATAACAATGCAGAAAATTAAAGTTAAATTATGTTGATAGAGCCTTTTAAGATGTCAAGCAGGACAGCTTACCACGTTTGAATTCTAATAACCAAAATAATACTTAACAGAAAAATCTGCAAACCAGTTTCATTCAGAGACTAAACAGCTATAAAAGAGTATTTTCTCATGCTCAAGAACGTATATAACCCGACAGCTTAGTTCCTGAAAATGATTGATTTACTCTCAAAAGTACCATACGAGGTAAGATGAGAACACAGAGGGTGATGAGTTACATTCTCTGTCCACAGACTTAAGTTTGACAAAGGCAAGAAGAGAACAGGAGCACAGGACTGTAACATTAAACTCAATTCTACCATGCCTGTAATGTAAACTTTGGCCCACATCCATCTAGCTACTATGTCCCAGTCATTCAAAAGGAGCCCTACAAACCCAGAAGAGCTTTAGTTATTTAGTAAACTGTTATCCCTCGAAGGAGGACTTCCACAATCAGTGAAATTAAATGAACTCACAAAAGCCTACTACAATACATTTCATCGCTGCCCTTAAATAACTCAGTCTAAATGGTATTTGTGTACCTCTTGGGAATGATTTCTACAACCTCAGCAGTGGGAGACATCTGTAAATGGAAACAGACTGCAAAAATCTGACACTTGATCTCCCTTCGACTGCTGCAATCTTCTCAGCTCTGATTCTGACAGTCAGTAAAGGTCTTCACAACTGCTGCTTCCGCTAAGCAATAGCTTTGGGTAATCGTTCCATTAATATTTAACTTTTAACCTGCATAATTACCTAAAAGTAGAAATTCTCCTTGAACAGATCAAATCTGGAGCAATATTGATGTCAGCATTTCAGCCGCCATTTACAGATTTTCTTCCTTCCCAAACTACAGATGTTATCTAAGCAGTACTAGAGAAGTAAGAGTATCAGGCTTCTCTGCCATGAGGAGAAAGGTTAATTTTCTTAAAGCCAAGACAGGAATGCTGTAATTAAGTACATTAAATATATCAAGTAGCACTCTTTCCTCTTTAATTGCTGACTTATAAAATTGGAGCATCACCATGATAATTTACATATATATACATATATATAGATACACACAATATATATATGTAACATATATATAAGCCTGTCTGAATTTAAAAAGCGTTTCGACTGTGCACTTAGTCACATGGTCTAAAGTTTTGGGTAGACCTGTGTGGTGCCAGGAGTTGGACTCAATGATCCTTATGGGTCCCTTCCAACTCAGGATGTTCTATTTTATATATACAGTGTGTATACACTACATATATATATTATATAGTATAGTATTATCGAGAGTGTATCGTGCACGTATCTGATATATAGTTATATATATAAGCATTAGGATGTTCCTCGATCGAGTAAAACATGGATATAAAATCCACATTTCAGGAATCTAGAAAAGGTAAGATGTGAGGACACAGTGAAACAGTAAGACAGACGGCTTGTGTTGAAAGCAGTTCACCAACCAGCACAGCCACTGCCCACCTAGTCTATGTAAATCCTCCCATCACATCTGTCTTACAATCAGCAGCGTTATTTGACTTGAGATGGACAGACAATTATGGCACTTAAAATGGCATTGCTTCCCAAATGTTTATGCTATGTGAGGATAGCAGCAAGCCGAAGAAACTGAGGCACTCCGTGTGTTCCATGTGCAAGATGTAGGCACAAAAAATCCAAATTTCTGAGAAAAACACTCTTGTGATCCCACCCTGCCAATGGAGTTACGTGAACAAACCACCGAGCCAGCACAGAGGCAGCAGCCATTTAAAGCACCGGATAATCATTACTAAAATGGGCACAGGCTAAAAACCAGTGTCACAAGTGCTAGTAGCACAGCAGTACCATGAGACACAAAAACTTCATCGTGCAGGCTCAGAAGGCAGTTACACCAGCAGTCCCACTACAGGAGCCCCTAGGAAGCGGTGTAGCTGGGCAGGCGAGGGGCTGGGACAGCAGAGAGCTCCACGAGGATACCTGCACTAGCACATGGTATGGTAAGGATTCTGTTATGCTGACCAGTTGTAAAATCCGTAGGTAACATAATGAGACTCACAAAGGCAGGAGAGCCTGTGCACACCTCCAGCCAAAGGAGCCTACACAACAGCCCTTTGAAAGCACGCCTGTTCGCTCAGAGACGTTCCACGCACCTCTGCTCAGAGACATGCCTTCATCCATGGGCTGGTCCACCCCAGTGCAGGGGAAACTTGCTGCAGGACAACCATGCTGAGCAACAAGCAGGCAGAAGCTGGGTTTCCTACACTCACTGCTGGCACTTAAACCTGGTTGTCAAAACCAGGACATTTAACATTGCAGGCATTAAGGCTCAGTAGATTGCCTCTAGCAATAAAACACACCTACTGTCAAGACCCTCTCCTGAAACAAGCACCTAACTTCTTTTCTGGTCCTTGCCAAACGGACCAACTGAAGACAGCATCAATCCAAAGAATGCACCCTGCAAGACCGCCTGTTTGACATGCATTATGTACCCGTCTGAATTACCAGCTGGCCTGAAAAGAACTTTTTGCTGGCTTGTCAGACCTGGATTTCTGCTACAGTGACAGAAGCACCAGTTTTAAACAGTAGACAAAGGCTGTTCAAGCCAATGGAACAGCCCCTTTGAATTTAGCAGGCTTTGGATCAAGCCTTAACAACAATGGCAGATAACGTTAAGATTCCTCCACTCCCTGATATAAAAACATTTTTTCTATTTGGAAAGCATGGATAAGAAAAGCCATCCTTCTGCTCAGAGAAAATATTATTTAGCAATTCAACAGCAATAGAGCTGTTCAGGAAATTCACCCGTATCTAGAAAAGACATACAGCTCAATAAATACTATTACAGGTGAAGATAAGGTAAGAGGTAATGCAATCTGACTGCAATATACTATACAACCTCAATTATTGGAGTCCAACCCTTAACTACATCATTGAACTTTCAGCTCCTGGTGTCTACTACTGCATTAAATTTGTCCTCCAGAAGATAAACTCTTGCTGCTCTTAACACCAATCACTCGGGCAGATCTAAAGGACAGAGTTAAAATGTAACTGTAATTTTATTCACTGATTTGGAGGCATGGTATACCAAAATGCACAGGATTAAATTAATTTTTCCATGCATTCCAGTTATCTTAAGTCACCAAAAGAGAAGGACTAGTTGAATCCTTTGTTTTGACATGAAATCTACTGCAGACAGTCAAAAGCAATTCTAAGAGTGCATGAGAATAACAATACTTAAATAGGATGGCTCTGCTGGCAGTTGGATTTTCTGCTTTGAAAGTTATCTGTCCTCACTGAGGCTTCCTCTACTGGTGTATGTACTGAAGTACGTGTCCTTCAGAGATCTCCAAAGATAAAGGCAGACCTTTCTACGGACGCTTAGGCACTAGGACTACAATTTAAGTCTAAAGCAGTAATCTGAAGCTACTAAGACTTCCAGAGTAACTGAAAATTTCTCAAAGCTCCACTACGCTGAAGTGACAGACACAAACTCCTATGCTGTAGAGCTTCTACCATGGAGAACCTCCCGCCCGCACAAGGGAACCTGCTCCATTTGCAAGCAGCGACATGAAGCACAGCATCTTTCCACACTGATCCAAGCAGCGTGGTCCAGCCATCAGAACGTCTGCAAGGTCTAAACTCACTTTTGTATGACCACAAAAGCATACATTTCATATGACAGACAAAAAGCATCCCGTGGATTTTCATCTCCTTGTCCCAACACAAACTAAAATTGGAATCCTATGAAGTGGGGTAGAAGGTACAGCAGTAGAGAGCTTAGTCTATTCCCCAACCCAAACCAACAGTATGGCTTTTCCCAACATATACTAGCTTGTTCTTAATGGCCACCAATAATAGACTTCTTGAAGTACTATTTTACTGTAAGAAAGCTAAAAGCACAATCTGCGCTTTCCCTGCGTAAACGTAATCCCATTTCAACCTGCCCATAACAATCTCAGCAAACAGCATTTCCTTCTTATAAATTTAAAACACTTGAAATCTGTTACAGTCCCCTTAGCCTCCTCATCTCCTGCCAAAATAACTGATTTTCTTCCATCTTTATGACGTTGTTTCCTCCAACTCTGATCATTTGCATTTCTCTTCTCTGAACTCTTTCCAAGTGGTCCAAATTCTTGAATTTTGGCACCTGAAACATATACTGTGTGCACACCGAGGCTATACCCACAGTAAACAAAGCCGAAGGATTTCAGCTTTACATCTCACTGACAATACGCATGTTTAAACATCCCAGCACGGTATCTGCCTTTTCTGAAAGCAGTGTGACACTGACTCATGTTCAACTTGTGATCCAGTACACCCCCAAGTCCTTTTTCTAGCACCTAACCAGTTATTCCTCACTCTGCATTGGCACAGCTGATAATTCCTTTCTAAATGCAGTAGTCTGCATTTGTCCCTATTGAATTTCATCCTATTTTTCAGGTCATTTTGAACTCTCATCACATCTTCCAACACATAGTCCCTCAGAATTTAATAAGCACGCTTAATCAGCCAGTTGACTGATGCTTTCATTAAAGGGAACTGTATCCAGGACAGAACCCTTCAACGTAACCTCTCATTTCAACACTGAATCAGTAATTACTGTTCTCTGAATAGAATCACCTACCCAATTTTACACTTTTCCTAAACTACTTTCCTCCAAATCATACCTCCATTTACTTATGAGGCCATTAAGATGTGGAAAATCTTTGTCAAAAAGTAATCAAGAGACAAGACTGCCAATGCTTCTACCCACAAAGTCTTCTGCTCTGCAATAAAGAGATACTATATTAGCTCTTTGATGCAATTACTCTCCCACAAATCAGTCCATGCTGCTGTTCTTCTGCTTATCTTCCAAGAATTTGAAAATACAATTGCTTATTTATCTCAGTTTTTTTTTCCATTAGTTGAGATGAAGTGAACTCTCAGACTTCCAGCTCCTCATCTCCAGCTCTCTTCCACTCTAAGCCTCTTAAGACTCGTCCTTTGCCAGTTTTTTAGTACTCGTGAGTACTTCTAGGTAATCTTTTAGCATTTATTGAGCTTTTTTGAGTCATTTTAAGAATTTTACAGTGAAGTTTATCAAGGCCAGCTGATAAAGAACCATTTAAGAGAATTACTCTCCAGTGCAAAATCACAAGTATTCATGCAAGTATTAATAAGATCATCCACCTGCGTGAACCTATGTTAGAGAGGACAAGCAAATTAGGCAATGAGCACCTTAAATGTTTGCATCTCCTGCGCATATATAAGTTCTCCACTGAATCAAGATCACATTTTTCCAATCTTCCTCCTACTAAAAGTTTACTTTTACAGGAACGATGCCGGCTCCTATGCCTCTTGCTAGTTGCTATTCCATTTGCATTTTGGCCTTTCCAGTATCTGTCCCCACTGATTCTTACAATCTTTTCCTGAACTTTCTTTATAGTGCAACTTACTTTCTCTTTCTACAGTCATTTTTTCTTGCATCCAAAGTCAGAAAAAGCTAAAAGTCAGTCTTACTACTTTGTCTATTTCTCAAAACTCCTTCCACCTTGCTGTTGTCTCCTACCCTTTGTAAGGATCACAAGCTCTGATTTCATAGTTGTTGTCATTTATCACCTTTCATTTTAACATCCTTTAGGTACACTAAAATCTAAAGGAATTACCATTTTTGTTGTTGTATGTACCTTCTAAACTGGAAACACATTACAGAACTTTGATACAGGTGAGAAAATGAACAGAATCGGGTATTTTTGGTTTGGAGGATGGTCTGTGGGTAGTAAATACTACCCAAAATCTCAATCCAACTGAAGAAGCAATAGACTTACTACTATTTCCAGTACCTGGTGCTCTTCCAAAGAGCTGCTTAAGATGACCAATGTAATGCCACAACTCTAATATATCAGAACTACAAAAAGAGCTCAATTAATTTAAAGAAAAAATACATGATTCATGCAAGGAAGATGAATCCCAAGTGCAGCAATTTCTGGTAAAACAGACAGGATTATGAACGCAATGACACTGCACCACCTCAGAGCAAGCAGCTGGAGTGCCCAGCCACGGACACACTGCCAAACCCATGCACAGGGCTCCACGCAGAAGGTGCTCAAGGTTAAATTTCCTTGTTTAAGTGAAAAAAGAACTGCAATATACAGCACTTCAGATTTTTGTGTAGACCTCGTTCATAAATCCCAAGCAGTAACAATGAAACACCTATCCTTTGTTATTTAAGGCTGCCTTTCAGCTACCAAAGATCAAAGTTTGCAGTTATTTCACTCAGGAATAAAGGTGTCAGACTTGAGGCTATAATACAACTGCTGTATACTACAAACTGAACATTTGTTCTCTGCTAAGCAGATTACTTAACAAAGGAAATAGCTTTTTTATGAATGAAAACTATTTTTAGCTCATTGTATAACAGTGAAAGGGAAACACTTCAGCCTCTCTGCTATTTCAAATATTTTATAAAACATTTGCTTAGCAAATTTGATTTTTGAACTAAGATTTCTTTTGTACTAACTCTACCATGATAAACATGGCCAGATTCAAGCACTAGTCAGAACGCTGGGTTTCCTTCCCCACAGAAAAAAAAAAACACAAGATGTACCAATTGGCACACCACCACGCCTACAGGCCCACAGCAGGCTTGCCCGTACTATATGCCATGCTGCGGTCATTTCCACCCAAAAAAGTGCACACTCACTCAATTCTCCAATGCAAATTTCTACGTAATTCAAAAGATGCGTCTAACTGTATGCTGAAGAAGCATTTATTTGCACTCTACGCTGATACTGTTTGAAAATTGAGGAAATGAAATCTGAAAAACTCAATTTTTCAAGTTCCCAGAAGTTAAAGTTTTATAAGAATTACTTAAAGAACTTTCTTTTACAACATCTTAGAGGAATGCAATCTCTTCCTTCCACGCCAGCTACCAGCAGGCTCATACCAGACAGACATTTAATGAGGGAAGTGTTAAAACAGTTCTCCCCAGCCTCTGATAAGGACACTTAAGTGTACCGCTCAACTCAGAAATTCTGCATGCCAGAAGGACTAATTCCTACAACCAACTTTAGACGAGCTAAGTCAAAGTGATCTACTGCTGGCATTTACAGAAATAAAGCAAACAGTATCTGAAGGTTTCCAGGAAAAAAAAAAAAAAAAAAAAGGAACAAGGGTCCAACAGTTAATATGCTTGCTGAATACCTGGCTTGTCCATGTCCATCCCCTATTCTAGTACAGATTGCCTCTGTGACATGGGCAACCCACTTCGACCTGGCTTTAACAATAAAAAAAGCATTTCCACAGAATGCCCCTAGAATGAATGGAACTTGGCTCCATGCCACTCTAAGTCTAGGTCCTGTTGGCTACCTTATACTCCACACAAAAGACAGTGGAGACACTACCTCCTTGAGGTGAACAAGAAAAATTCCTCTGAAAAATTCATCAATACATTGATTTATTTTTTTAAGGAATTCATTGGGACCTCAGCAGAACAGTTTGCCTGATGCATCATGCCTGTCACATGGCGTGCTGGCCATGAGGAGGCCTGAAACACGAAGTTTCTCAATCTCACTCAGCCACCATGACGCAACTTCCCCAACGCTGATCCCAGCGGGGCCCTGCTCAGACTCCTCACTCCTTGTCTTCCAGTTAGAGATGGATTAGTGCCTGCCCCAGACATCAAGCCCTCTCCAGAGAAGGGCTGAATAAAAAAAAAAAAAAAAGAAAAAAGGAGAAAAGAGGAACAAACACTTATTCTAGAAGACAATTAACAACAACAACAACAAAAAAGCATAGGGTGAGAGCATGATGAGTTCAGTCTGGAGGGTGCTACTGAAGACACTGAGCAGAGAACCCCGAGCAGCACCACTACCAGAAGGCTTTCAGGAAGCCAGCAGCTGCTGTCCAGCAGCTCTGCCGGAGACAGTCTGCAAGGTCACTGGATCTCTTTCACGGAGCTTCTTTTTCCTCCTCATGACATCAAGGGTCAGCTTTAGCCAAAACCAGTCAACATCTCACAGCTTTGTGGGACGTCGGATGGGGCGGGTATAAATGGAGAGGTGAAGGGGGACGGGCAGCCAGAACCTCAGCAAGAGATTCTGATGATGAAAGCTGAGCAGATACAAGCCTAGAAAGGGATGAGCACAGCTTAGCAGGCGAAATCCAAATGTAATACCCTATACGCTCGTGAAGTTGGACAGAGTTCTTCTAAAAGACTGAGACAGTCAGTTACCATGGAAATTGGAGCACTTTAGGAATCCAAGCAACATCGAGTCAAAAGGCGTAACTAGTAATAGCAAGGCACAGGAGTACAATAAAAGCATACCACTTGAACAGTCTAGCCTAGAAACTGCTTTTTACTTCAGCAGACGCTAACCTAGACAGAAAGGGAGCCATATCAAGAAGGAAAAACATGCAGCAGCAAATTACACGCTAAATAGAAGGGTTTAACTAAGAATTAGAGATGAGATAAAGATTAGAGATATGGAAGTAGAGCAAAGGAAAGCGTAACTAGAAAGTTTGACACTGACTTGGACCAGAAACGTCAAGCAGTAGAAGCTGGAACTCCAGCTACTGACTAAGAACAAGCAGACGATGGCTAGCTCCCCAGCCACACCAGGTCAGTACCACCACCTCACTGCAGGTTAACAGTACATTACATCAGTACTTGCTCTGAAAAACAAAACAAAACAAAAAAAAAAAAAAAACACACTGCTCCTTCAGAGACTGATCTTGGTGACATGACTTGCAAGTTATCTCTGGCAAGGTAAGTCTTCCTGCTTTGTGCTTGGGCTGCACAGAACGCTTTGGGTGGCAGAGCGTAGAGGTACAAAAAGCTGAGAGGTATTCAAGGTACAAAAGGCAATAGATTCATTTTTTTGTAACAGTACCAGCTTGAACAAGAACCTGGGGAAAGGCCTGCAGCATGCCCTGAGCTGTACCACATTGCACTTGGCCTTCTGAACTACTTCTCTGTCCCTCACATCAGCATCACAACTGGATCGCTTACCCTTCTTCTGAAGCCCTTCAGAAGCTGAGTAATTCTGATCACATCACCTTTCCCTAGCTGACCTAGGCACTCACTCTGGAACATCCCAAGCTGTCAGAAGCCGGTGTTCTTGTGTTCTTCGTATTAGCTGCACTGCTGCTAATAGACAACACTGGTATTCCACCACGCCATCTTATCAGCATGTTTCTTAGAACTCAGGAGAGTTAGATCAATACCAATAAATTTTTCAATCAATCCCTGTTTCTAGGTTTACACGGTTCGTGTTCATCAAAGACTGCAACTCTGCGTCCATAGATTGCTGAGAAAAAGCAGCGTACAAAACCAGCAGCATGGAGCCCTACTGCCGTGCTACGCACCACGACAAACAAACATTTCCTCAGTGTACACGCAGTCAAGGTCTGCTGCTGTCACCTATGGCACCGATACGTGGACACTGAGTTTAGCAAGGCCTGACTTATTCCATATGCTGCATTTAAATAACGCCAAAGATGATGTTTCTCCAGAGGTTCAAGAAATGCAGTGTTCTGCAATACATACTACCTTACAGAAGACAAGTTTATGTTAATAAAAGGAAAAAGCAGCAATTCTTTCAAATATGATGAGACGGTTGGCAGAAAGATATAACTCACCTGTCTGAAGAGCCAGTGTGTGGACAAATCTCATACAATGGCTGAGTCACCTACAATTAAAGAAAAAAAAAATACAGTCAGAGGAATGAATAGGCTCAATGAAACTTCATCTTAATCGCACCAGCTGGGAAAATAGCTTACAGTTCTAGGTAGCATTTACAGCAAAGAACACATTCTGAAGAATTCTAGAACTAGAACAAAATCCTCAGTAACCAGGGATCAAGAGAAGACAGCCAGAAGCACAGCAAGACACATCAACAATCGTGTTAGAACACTCCAGATGTCAACCACCTCCGACTGCTGGAGGCTACGCTATCTGGGCTGAGGCAGACAATAGCTTCTTGAAGCGCTCCAGCAGGAGCGACCGCAACACCTGCGGGCACGGCTCGCGAGCCAGCTTTGAGAGCCAGCGCGGCAGGCATGGAGGCTCGTCCTCTTCACCTTCAGTCACTCAAAGCCATGCTGCTGTGTTTAAAGAAACAACGGGTGCGGGCAGATGCCCCGCAGGGTGCAGCCCCCGCCGGGAGCCCCGAGGCGAGGCCGGCAGCCGCCCTCGCTCCGTCCTCGCTCCCGCTGTCAGCGCGCGGAGCCCGCGGCTGCAAATGGTGCCGGCGGTGGCGGCAGATGAAGGTGCCGGGTGCCGGCGGCCGCTCCGCAGGCCAGCACAGCGCCCGCAGCCGCCTCCATGCCGCCAGCCGAGCCCCCCGGTGCCCGGCGGGGCCGCCCGCAGGGCGCTGACTCAGCGCCGGGCCCTCCGCCCGGCCTCGCCCGGGGCCAGGCTCTCCCGGCGGCCCCCACCGAGCGCGGCCGTGCCGGTTCCGGCGGTGCCCGCCGCCCGCCCGCCCCCCGCACTCACCGGCGGCGCCTCAGCCCAGCCCCAT
>NC_048901.1:13454732-13490873 GCF_011077185.1 Oxyura jamaicensis | reverse complement strand
GGTGGCATGGGGGAGGTTACAGCATCATTAAGTTGGGTTGGGGGGCTCACAGAACCACCACGGTTGGGATGGGGGGGGTCACAGCATCATTAGGTTGGGCTCGGGGGCCTTGCAGAACCATTAATGTTGGGCTGGGGGTTCACAGAACCAATAAGTTTGGGCTGGGGAGGTCACAGCATCATTAAAGTTGGGCTGGGAGGGCTCACAGCATCATTAAATTGGGCTGGGGGGGAGGTCACAGAATAATTAGAATCATTAACGTTGGGCTGGGGCGCTCACAGAGCCATTAATGTTGGGCTGGGGGGGTCACAGAACCAATAAGTTTGGGCTGGGGTCTCACAGCATCACGAAAGTTGGGCTGGGGGGATCACAGCATCATTAAATTGGATGGGGGGGGGTCACAGAACCATTAAGGGTGGGCTGGGGGGGGGTCACAGCATCACTGAGGTGGGACTGAGGGGACCCACAGCATCATTAAGTTGGGCTGGGGGGTGCCACAGAATCATTAATGTTGGGCTGGGGGGCTCACAGCATCACCGAGGTGGGACTGGCGGTGTTACAGAACCATTAAGGTTGGCCTTACGGAACCATTAAGGTCACAGCATCTTTAGGGTTGGCCTGGGGGGTCACAGAACCACTGATGATGGGCTGGGGGAGGCACAACATCACCGAGGTGGGAACAGACCTCCAAGACTGTCCCATCACACTGCCCCCTGCTACCACCACCACCCCCCAACCACGTCCCTCGGCCGCTGCCGGGCCTGCCGCAGTGCCGGTGCCGTTCCCAGCACCGGCTGGCAGAGCTGGAGGAAGCCGGCTGACAGCGATCGCCAGCCCCAGCTCCCGCTGGCCTCGCTGGCAGGCTGCGCAGAGCTGCGTGGTCCCATGGGCCCGGCATGTTCTTGCCTCCAGCTGCTAGGCTGATAGCATCTAAAACCGCACTGCCACTTTCCAAATATCTGTCCGTAAAGGCACGTGAGGCCGCAAGGATGTTGGAGAGCGCTGAGGGAGAAAGGAGGGAAACGGCTCATGGAAAACCGCTCCGTCAGAGGCAATCGTCCCTGGGGAGAGCACCGGGAAAGCCCACAGAAACCACCTGCAGAGGGGCCAGGCAGCACGTGCAGGGGAGAGACAAACCCCAGCGCTTTATGAAACCAGCCCCAGGTCGCCCAGGTCCTGCTGGGCGGACCCAAGAGGAGTGCGAAGGGCTGGTATCTCTCCCCGCTTCCACACGTGCTGCCAGACACACGCCCGTCTTTAATAACCCATCTTACTCCGCTGCTGCCAACAGCGCCTGCAGCCACCTAACAACGGGCTTATCTGCCAGCGTAGCGGTGCCCGAGCAGCGCGTCTCTCCTCACAGGCAGCCCTTTTCCGTGTCACTGCTCGCCGCCACACGCTCGACTGAAGCTCGTGTGCTCTCTGTTCTCGGTTCCTAGAACCCGGTGTTTAGCTCTGTCAGATGTGTGTACTGCTCAGATACACCCAGCCAGGAAAGCCAGCTGTGGCGGCAGGGCTGATCTGACCTGCTCTCGATTACTGCCCCACCAATGTGTGCGTCGTTCCAAGCACCATACCAGAAATGTTTCTGAATGTTTCCAGGTAATCTATAAACACTGGTGTGACTTCACTAAGTACACCTTTGGGTTCATTTTCCAGGTGCATCAGTTTAAGATTCTGAAGAGCACCATAAATCACTGAGGGATCTGTAAGCCACACGAGGATCTATATTTTCACATAGTACATTTTTTTCCAGCAGTTCTCCTTCCTTGCAGATCAAGGGAATCGGTCAGCATTGCGTCTTATGGCGTGCAGCCAGAGCAGGTTCCGGAGGGGAAATGGCCTGAGCCCATCACATCGCCCCGGTGGCACACTCACGGTGCTTCTCACACAGCCCCCACATGAGTCAGCCCAGCAAGGTGAGCCAACGTGAAACCCTGCCAGTGAAAGATGGATAGGGAATGGTTTTCTGTTGGTCGAGAGTTGAACTGATTCACCAGGCAGGCACATGACCACTATTTAAGGGAACAAGAGGAAAAGAACGGGAGAAACAAAATGTTGGCAGCCGCCCAAAATTAGCTGTAGTACTGAACTGGTCTGACTCAAGTCCGAATGATCGTCTTCCTACATTCAGCGTGTCTCCTCACCAAGAAAAGTTAAAAACATTATTTCTGGAGTCAACATATTCACAGAAAATGTTGCAGTTTAATTCTGTGTTGGCCGCGTACTTCATCAACCTCCTTATTGCTTTTGCCAAGGATTGGGGTTAGATTAGCCAAGTTTTGGTTAATGCTTACCTAGGACATAGCAGTTACTGTTTTGGGATAATGGCTCAACAGTTATTTCCCCTGATTCTCTGGAAATTCAGTGACACGGTATTTGCTGAAAAATCAGTATTAAAGACTTGATGACCTTGTTGGGCAATTTTAAAAATACTTATGTGTGCAAGTTTTCCAGCTCTAGTTTTATGGATGGTTATTAACCAGTTCTTTATACAGCCTGGAAGAGAAAAATATCGCTGTTAGGTATGGGGACACCATTCTGTTCATTTTCCAAATGAAGAACAGAAAAGCTTACTGAATAATTTCATCTTTTCTCACAATTGGGTGGGGATCAATCATATTGGCCACATATATTTTCACTGAATTCCCCTAATTAATTACCTCTCTTTCCAGACCATTGATTTACCCAGTGCTACCAGCTTTCCAAATTTTCAACTATATTTAATTCATTATTATTGCCTACGCCTCCCCTTTTAGGCAGGATGTTTTGTTTTATTTTAAAACCAGAAAGTCTCCTTTTGTGACATTGAAATGGTGAGGGTCTGAGTCATCTAATAACACATTTGTGAAGAACTCCCCCAATTTTCATTTGGATTGCATTGAAGCATTTCCTCAGACTCTCCCTTATTCATAACTGCTTTTAGCCTTGCAAATTTGGCACAGAATGCCTAAACACGTGGTGCCTGGTGGAAGTCGTCACTCAGCACATTGCAAACAGACCGAACTGTGGTCACTTCCAGGGGGTGATGCCCAGCACAGCGTCACCCTAAGCTGGCTGTTGTGTCCTCTACGTGTGCACTCACAGTTTGCATTGCCTTTGTAGCTCACCCTGAAACTGCTGCACAGCTCCCATCGCATCTCACACAAAGCCAGTCCTCTCCCCGTGTTGGCTTGGCAGAGCAAGATGAAGCTGCCCTCCTTCCCAGGCCGTGCAGCAAGTGGCAGTGCTACGGAGGCTGCAGGGAGGGCACGGGGCAAGAGGCAGCTACATGGCACTGCCAGAACAGTCACGTGAAGGCAGGAGCACCGAAATGGGTGCTCTTCTGCGGGGACATTGAGAGAAAGAGAAAACCAGAGGCAGCACACATAAATGGGAGTGGCAGGCATCCGTACATACGCAGAAAGGAGACTGTGATGAGGAAAAGTCTCAGATACTTTTTGGAATAAGTACTGACTGGTGAAAGAGCCTACCATATGACTCAAAGGAAAAATATTATGAAGTTATTACTGCTATTAAACAGAAGCTCTTATTCCATCATTCCCTATTAGTAATAAGAGTAAAAAGATTTGCTCTGATACATACTTTAACATGTTCATCAAAATTCCTGTAGTCATTTTCAATTAAAGGTTAACTTCTCATCATTTTTTTCAACCCATTGCGTATTCCAACATATTATCTTTATCCACATTAGAAGGTTTCCCTTACACCTAATTGTTTTTCTTTTTCAGTCTCTGGCAAATTTGAACTTGTTTATTGCTTCACAAACCTCAAACCATGCAGGCTTTTATTAATTCAAAGATTAATTTTGTGGTTGGCCCGTTCCCTCCACCTCAAGCTGTTTCAGCTGCTCTCCAGCTCCCTTGGCATTACTCTGGTCTGGAGCACTGCAGATGCCTGGCAAGCTCGGCTCTCCAGCAGCACTGCTAGGTACATTTTGTCTAGGAAAGGGACAGGTCACAGGACAAACTGAGTTATGGCTTACCAATAGATCACTGTGTTCAGTTCTTTTAAAGCATCAGGTCTTCAACCTGGTAGAAAAAAAGAGAAAACAATCAAACAAACAAAAAAGCAACAATAGAAATAAGTTTTTCTCTGCTCCATTCACCTTTGTGGGACTTGCTAACACAAGGGACTGATCCAGAGCACACACTGCAGTGCTGTCACAGCTTTTGGAAATGTTACGTCCATTTACAGCCAGCATAATTCCTCGAGACTTTGCTCAAAAATGTGGGAACACAATAGCAGCCCGGGGCTGGAGGACAGAAGCAGCTCTGTCAGCCTGCTTAAATCAAGTCCAGCAGCCTTTCTTAAAAGCTTTCCCATGACTATTTGGATTTCATTGGCACATATATTCTACCCAAACATGACTTCTGTGGATCTGAACTGGGTGCAGGACCCAATAAAACTGTCTCGCCAGCTCCTTTACAACTCCTGCAACTAGAAGAGTTGCCAGATGCGACACCTCGATTGCTCCCTTCCACAGCCTGATCCCCACGCAGCAGGTGTGTGCTCCTTGGTGTCCCTGCGTGTTCCGTGGTGGATGTGCTGAATGATGCCAAGAAGATATATGGTGTTTAGTGAGTGCCCTTCTTCAGGCTGACTGATCATATTTTAAATGTTTTCCCCAGTCTGAATTTATCTCCTGTTATCTCATCTTAGAGTGCAGATTCTTGAGGGCAGAGATGTCAGTGTTACCTACTGTACAGCGCCTAGCTGCCAGGGGCCAGCTACGTTTATGTGCTTCTGCAGCACAGAGCATAAAAATCATTTTGCTTTAAGAACATTTGCAAGGTTTTTCTCCTTTGTGCATGATTTCTAAATCAGCAAACACAAAAGCCTAACTGGAGATCACATTGGTGTACAAAATCTATCCTGTGCCAAAACTAAGATATCCAAGTAGCAGAGAAAATAAATCAAAACCTACTGTTTATTTATTCACTCTCCTTAATGTGTATATGTTAGCGTGTTCCACCCTGCCTATTCTGGTAGGACTGTATAAATATGTGCCTTAGCTCCGAGTAGGTTCTGGGAAGGTTTCTCCCAAGTGCACGGGCGTGCAGCTGGCCACAGCTGGCCACCGAGGCTGCAAACACACCTCTGCTAGCCCTGTGCCACCCAGACCTCCTCGGGGACAACCACGGGGCCTCCTGTGAGACTTTCCTGGCAAGGAAAGCCTCTTCCTACCTTTCCTACCTTTGTTTGCTTTTCCTGACCTCAGCTGCTTGCAGGCTGGGGCTCGCTGCTGGCTGAGGTTCCCAAGGTCAGCGGGCTGGCAGCAGCACCGTGGCCACGCACTGCGCTCCTACGCGCATCTGGCACCTGCACGGGAACATCAGACCCCAGCCAAGTGCCCCAGCTCCTGAAGGCACGGCCAGGTGTACAGAGTGTCCCGTGAAATGGGGCCTGGCAATCTGCAGTTACGGTTTTACTGTTCAACAAGATGAATCATCAGCAATTGAGAGGCACAAGTCTTTAAAAGCCTCCTTTTAAAGCTGCTTAAACTAAATTGGCAAGTCTGAGTTGTTAAACAATTTATTATCATTTCTCTGCCAGAAAATCTTGAGAAACAGCTTAAAGAGCAAATAGTGCAAAGTGCCCAAGATTGTCACAGCTGAGGCCTTTCTTTTTTCTCGTGTCACCCTATCCTTTTTCCCCTTTCTCCAGACATTCAGCTCTTCTTGGATTAAATAGTCTTGCTAGTAATTTCCATTACAACAGGAGCATATCTAATAAGTCACATGTCTTCAGCAGCAGTCACAGTGAAAGGGGAATTCATCACTCCATTTATTAGAACAAGATCTTAAATAGTCGTGCTTTCCCATTCCTCTTGCCATCCCCAGGCCTGCGGCAGGGAGGCCGTGCCTGTTTCCAGCTTACTGCTCAGGCCCTTCCAAGACGATTCCCTCCCCAACGGTTCCTGCCACAGCCTTAAATGAACCTCTCTGCAGCTACTGGGCATGTCACTAGCTTTCTTGGTACTTGCCCCTGTTTTTTTCTGTCTTTAATGCAGAAGTCCTTCAGCTAGCAGGACAGTCAGATTTTGCCTGACCCACACTGTAGCTCAAGGAAAGGAGGCAGTGAGAGCTTTTCCTGCCTCCACGACTGCACCGCCTGTAGGCTGCCGTGCTGAGCACACCCAGGTGTCTCCAGCGAGGACGCCGCTGTCCCAAGGGTTTGCACAGGGCTCATCCTGTCCAAACCCAGGCTGGGCAGAAATCTTAGGGCACCATGGCAGCACCGGTGGGGGCAGCAGCAAAGCAGAGGCTGCAGCATTTTCTCCTGCGAAGGAGGTTCGGTTTGGTAGCAGTTATCCCAGCCACATGGAAAAATTGCCCAGAGGACCTGGCAGGTACTGGTACAGCCACTGACTTCGCTAAGAAGTATTCCAGTAAATGCAGGGAAACTCCACCCACGGCAGGGAAACCCAAGCCAGCACAGACATACCAAAGCAAACAAGTAAATAGGTAAAATGTAGGCCAACCTCAAAGGCAAGACTCTTGAGAAACCATCGCTTTTATCTAAGAGGGTACATTTAGCAAAGGGCAAGTGCTCTTGAACTTATTATTTGGCTGTAAGCAAAGCGACTGCGAAATGAACCTGCCTCTGCCCACCTGGCACAGAGGAAAAATTCAAGCTCTTGGGCAGCTTTCACAACTGGAAAAGCAGATATGCTTTAGAGCTGAAGAATGCACACACACTGCTAATGGACCTCACTATCCAGCAGCACGATGTTTTGATTTCATATTAGAATTGCTTGAAAATGGGGCCTTTAATACCTCTATTGTTGTACATTTCTCCCTCAAAGATGTTTGAAGGACTTAATCAGACTCATTTCCTTAATTTCAAGCATATCTCTGAAAATGTATTATCCCAGGCTGATGGCATCAAAGAGTGAATTAGGAATAAAGCCAAGTGAATAAAAACAAAGATATATTTCCTTTCAGTTACTGTGCAGCCTTCACAGGCTACAGAGCATTAGATTACTGAAATACCACTGACACATTCTTTAAGATCTGCAAATTAGTGCCTTGCTTTTATACCCTTAGCATGAAGCAAGAATGCAATCCTTGTTACCACTCAGCCCAGCGAGAGCTATGCTGTGATGAGCAGCTTTAGGTCTGCAGCACTGGAAAAATGTCTTTGAACTAGTGCTGTTTGCATTCCCAGTTTCCGAGACATATTTGTCATAGCAAAATTCCCCTACTGAACTGGGAAAAAAAAAACACCCTGGATTTGATGACCGTTTTGAGGAAATATCTGACAGTGCATGCACTGCTTGCTTTCACTGTCTGTTCTTTGACATCAGCTGCTGAGAAGCAGAAGCCCTTGCTGCTGCCCTGGGTCAGGATGAAGGTCCCCGCACCCCTGTCCATCTCTGATGGGAGCTGCTCAGAGAGGACACGAGACAGGGGTAGGCACGTGCTGAGATGAAGTGAGCCGAGGGGACAGCTCCTGTTCCTGCCCATGGGGGAATCAAGCACAAATCCCCCTTCTAGTGCTATGCTAATAGCAATGGTAATGGGGGCAGAGCAGGGGAAGTTTGGTATCCGTGGCTTATCCAGAGTTTTAACAGAGTTTAAACCAAAAATATCACTCTCCCGGCAAATGAAGAGAAATCTCCTGACTACTGCTATGGCTGGACACAGAATGTGATTTTAACATTGTGGTCCAAGAGAAATTATTGCCACACTATCCATGAGCAATAACACCCAGTTTCATAATCCTGGCAAAATTAGCATATAAATATAACCTGAAACAGCACCCTCACTGTACACACAACTCACTGTTGTTATGATATCATTCCTACACCACATTGTCATCTTTTACTGCTCCCTCCTGAAGCCTCTTGTGGACGGGACTTCACAGCACTGCAGCCCTCCTTTGTACATTTGTGCAAAGCAGCATTTCAGGGCCCTTCAGGGCTTGGGGCTGTCACGGGTCCTGCTGCTGGCCCAGGTCTCCTGCAGGGACCCGCAGCTCCAGGGAGAAACGTGGCTGTACAAGGGTCACCTCCAGCCTGGCTGTGGCTGCCCGTGACCTCCCACTGCAGCTGAGGGTTTCTTCCCATCCAAGCCCTCACTCTGTGCCTTGCGACAGTTGCTGCCGAGAGCTGATCTTACACGGACAGAAGCAGAGTCCTCACTTTCTTACCATCACTCCTACGTTCTCCTGTGCAGCCCCAGAGCTGGAAGGAGCAGAGGGTAGGAAGCAGGCTAGAGAAAAGCTGATTCTTGCCAAAGTGCTCCCATCCCACCAGCTCCTGGGTGGACTTCTGTACCTCTTGGATATGTCGAATTACTGCAGATGCATGGATTTCCTAATTTCCCTTGGAGGTGGAACATTTTCCAGGCCCCACCTCACTTCAATGCCACTGACAGAGGACTTTCTTTTAGCAGGTCTGAGACCACGAAGGCTTGAGGGGTACAACTGCACGAGTGTGCTGCTTTGGACCTGGGGCATGTGTTTGAAGCAAGTCGTGTGATCAGCCTGGTTAGCACCGTGCTTTGCTTCACACCAAAGTAACCGTGGAGCAAAAGAACCAGGTTCCCTTTGGGTGAGCTAAGCCTGCAGCTGCTCTCTGGGATCCTGCCTGATGTGGTGCAAGTGTTAATGCAGCACAGCCTCCAGAGCCAGGCTAGGGCCTGTCCAAGACGAAAACCCTCTGGAACATACCTGCGGCCCCTCCTCTGCTGTACAGGCCTGGTCCTGCTGCGCCGTGCTGCTTGCTGGTGAAGGCACAGATATTGGCTTTCTGGGGTGCTCCAAGGGGAATCCGTAATCAGACCTATTAACCATAATCAGACCCATTATCAGGTGTGCTGTTTCCACTGCCATCCCTGCTCACCCCACTTCAGAGACAGACACCTTCCCCCCTCTGCACTGCCTGTGCCCTCACAGGACACACCAATGCCATGTCCTTGCCGTGGGTGCCCGTCGAGCCGTGACACATGGGGATGAGTTCTCCCCACCATCAGCTAGCTCTGTGTAGCAAGTGTAGCAAGCTACACTGTCAAGGGGAAATCCGCAGGCCCAAAAACTGGGCCACAGAGGTACCACAGGGCTTGGGCCCTGGCCCAAGGAGGGCATGCTGCAGGTCGGTAAGCACGGGCCGAAGCCATGGCTGCAGCATCAAGCAACTCTCTTGAGCCACGCCAGGCTGACAGACTGGTTTCTGTGTGCCTGCATTCCCCCAAAATTTCTGAAGAGATTCTGAAGGCACAAAGCAGGAGGAAGATTTGAGGCACATAACCAAGCACCAAACCAGCAGCCTTTCAGCTGCAGGGCGAGGTATTCTCGGCTGTAGGACACTCGTGGTGTTTCCACAGTTTTGCCAGACAGTAAATAAACGGTGTCTAAGTAAGGATGAAAGCAAGCCTCTGGCAAGAAGGCAATGTTCTCTCACTGGCAGTAATTAAGCTGAAATTACAAATGGACACAAACTGCTAACATTTTTTGTGGCTTTATGCAGACTAAATTCTCCATCCAACCTTAAATTAAGCTCTGTTAAAGACAAGGCAGGGAGAGGGCTGCAAAGCTTGGCGCAGCAAGGAGGCAACGGGATGGCCACGGCTGCTCTGCCCGTACCCATCTGCCCTCCTGGGGCTCTCCTGCCTT
The DNA here is from genome assembly GCF_011077185.1 of Oxyura jamaicensis. NCBI lineage: Eukaryota > Metazoa > Chordata > Aves > Anseriformes > Anatidae > Oxyura > Oxyura jamaicensis. The sequence goes on along the minus strand of NC_048901.1, from coordinate 13,481,255 downwards.
GGCCATTCTGCCTCAAAGTGACATATGCAACCTTGTTCTCCCAGCATCTCTCAGGAAACTGCTTTGCAGCTGGCAGCCTTTGGTGTTACAACAAAGCTTGAGGCTGGGAGGCCTCCTCTGCCCCATGCTGCCAGGAGGAAGGCTGTGCCTGCTCCCAGTGCCACTGCAAGCAACGACGGTGCAGGGAGTCAGAGCCTGAGGTGTTGCAACACCTCCTAGTTAGTCTGGGAGGCAACCCCTTGCCTTCCCTGTGTGTGAGCCCCATCTGCCCTGGTCAGGGAGGCTGGATTTGCTCAGGGGCAGCAGCACCCCAGGAGCACCCTGCCCAGTGGCTGCTGAAGCAGAGCTGCACTGGGGAAGCCTGGGGCTGCAGTCATGCCAAGCACTGAGACGCACGAACCAGCCTTGCAGAAAACAGATCATGTCTGAGGATCACTGTGCTTTCCTGAAATTGTATAATAAATGTTACCCACCCACTCCTCACTGCCTGCTCTCTGAGCCACGCTGCTCAGGCTCACCTCATTACTCCAGGCTTTCCTCAGTAACAGCCAGACCTGGGGGGCTGCAGAGAAGCCAGCAAGGGCAGTCGGTTGCTGTCAGGAGTTAGGGATTCCCATCCCCACCCCAGGACAGCGCCCAGCAGCCCAACAGCAGTGCTCTGGACTCTCTTTCCCCAGGCCCACGCCAGAAGAGGACTTCCCATGCCCTCTCCCTCCCAGGGCTCAGCAGGGCAGCAGCTCCAGAACCTCCACTTCCAAGCAGCTGATCATCACGCTGAACAAGAAGCTGCTGGATCCTTTCCACCATCCTTTGCCCTCTGGGGTCCTTTCTCTTGAATCTGTAAGGTATTAGCATAAGAAATGACTAATTACTTTTGCAGCTCCACCCTAATGAAGCAAGCTCACCTGCCTCCTCAGGACAGGTCATGCCCGACAGGCACCTGGCTGCTGGATTGCTCCAGACACCTCCGAGGGTTCTGCAGACAGCGCAGGCTCCAGGGCAGGAGGAGACAAGTGGCTGTGAATAGCACAGGGGTGAAACAGCTGCTCCCTGTGGCTTTCAACCCCTTGTGCTGGGCGAGCGAGTGGCAGCACGCTCGTGGTGGCTGGGAAACTCAAAGGGAGGAACGTGCTATTGCGTGACAGCGCTTCCCACTGCTCACACACGTGTGCAAAGGTGCGCACCCAACTACATGCCACACTGCGTCCTCCTCCTCCTGAGAGGCAGAGTGCCAGGTGCCGATGGAGACCTCACCCAGCGGGCTGTGCCTGTGGCGAGGACATTGTTGGCACCTTGGTGTAGCCCTGTCTGTGCCAGTGTCCTTGTCTGCACCTCGCTTTCGTGGAGCATCCCCTGCACTCCTCCCAGAGCAGGAGCAGAAAGGTGCAGCAGCAGCCCCTCAGGAAAAGCCTTCTCCAAAGCTGTGCCTGCTCGGAGCATTCCCACCCTCACCATTGTTTTGGGAATAGCTGGAAAATGTCAGCAGGGCGCTGGGTGCGGGTGGGGGGTGGGCAGGAAAAAGGAAAAACAGATGATTAGATTTTTTTAAATCAGCCAATAAATTATATTAACTTTTCCATTGACCTTTTGTCGGGTCACATTATCAGACTAGTGAATATGGTTCATGAAGATAGTATTATGCTCAGATTTCAAGCTGTGCAGAAAATGCATCCCTAGCAATACCCCAAAATGGAAACGTCAGCTCTGCCAGAGGGATGTGCTGATGGGTGCTGCACGTTGCCCTACAGGAGCAGGGCAGAACCAACACCCACAAATACCCCACTCCAATTCCTTGCAGCACCCTCCCTGTTCTTATTTAAAAAGCCCTGTTCCCTGTCAGGCTGGGGATTTCATAAGGCCTGATTTTGCCAGTGGTGCCATTTGCTGCATTTTCTTTGAGATTGCCTGTGGAGGGACATGCTTGCGGTATGTGGTAAGGACAGCAGGGGTGAGGGCACGGCTGCAGGCACTGGGCACCTACGTGGGGCAGGCAGGACCACATCCCCGTGCAGCTCCGCATCCCTGTGCAGCACACACCTGCTGCACGACCACAAACCCACTCACGCTGCCTCTCCTGTGGCTGTGATGCCTTTTGGGAGGACCATCAGGGAGGCCGGGGACATCGTCTCCCTGCACACTGTGTCCCCAGTACTGCGCTCGGTGGGGACAGCGCGACTGAGCCTTGGCAGGTGGGGAAATGAAGCAGGGCAGGAGCAAAGCGCTCCCAAAGCTACAAGGGCAGAGCTTGCCAAGGGCCAAGATGGGTCACCCGCAGCAGTGTGGCTGGCAGCATGACCCTGCCATCCCCAGGCCAGGGCTATCCTGGCCCCCATAAGGAGCCCCCTTCACCCTCCGCTAGCCCTGCGAGGCCAAAATTAGCCTCCCCTCTGCATGTGCCGGGTAGAAGAGACACAATTGTATCTCAGGAAGGCATTATTGTACTCCATGAGCCCTATCTTATCAGGGAGAGGAAAATGGGACTTTGACAAATTGTCTCTGCCATGGCTGGGGTGAGCACATGACTTTCAGGAATCGCCCACCATGGCCACTATTGTTCCCAGCCCTGGTGCTGCACGGGGCCAGGTTGCACGACCCTCCCGCTGGGGAAGGAGCACGCGGGGCCCCGCACATTGTGTCTGCAGCCAGGCGCTGCGGCGGGGAGGCGGCTGAGGTTGCATTGATCCCTTTATCGCCAGCCATGAGCGCTGATAAGGTGACATCACCCGCCGGAGCGAGGACTTGACCCCTGTTGCAAGAGGAGATTGTTATCGGCAGGCTCTGGCAGGGCCGCACTAGCCGGCAGCTGGAAGCAGAGCCACCCCGCGAGCCTTTGACACGATAGGAAGGGCTTGTTTCGCCCTGCACAATGGCTGCTCAGATCCTGCCCAACAATGCTGCAGCTCGGCACGGGGCAGCCCCGGAGCACACCAAAGGCACTTGGCTTCTCCTCCGCGGTGGCCCAGGGGACCCATCTGCTGTCCTGGGATGTTCTGTCCAGCCCCAGGGAGCGCTCAGGCCCCAAAGTACCCGCTGGGCCCAGACGGGTGCTGGTCTCAGCTCCAGGCAGCCCGAGAGCAGCCTGTGGGCCCATCACAGACCATCCCTGCAAGGAACAGGGGCTGCTCCTGGTGCCTCTCCACCGCCAGCACTGCTGCTGTGAGGAGTAACCAGGAGGGACCAAAGAGCCTCTCGAGCAGGTCCAGGTGGTACTTGATGCACACCACCAGGACAGCCAGCAGAAGCCACCAGTGATGCCCACGTGCCTCACAGTGCTAACAGCAAAGGGGCCAGGCTGGGTTAACACAAACAAGCATGTCCTTCAGCCACTCATGCACCTGTGGCTGCTGTGGGGCCAGCCTGGCAGCAGTGCTGGTGATGGACTGGAGCCAGCACAGGCTCAGCAGGCAGGGAGAGCTCCTCTCCCTCCTGAGTGACCATAGCTGATGGGGGCTCATCCCCATCAGAGGTGCTGGTGCTGCTGGAACCCCCAAGTACCCCAGCAGAAGTGGGTCTGGAGGAAGAAGCAGCCACTGAGGGCTACAGGGAGCATGTAGAAAGGGTCACGGGTGACAGCAAGCCAGCCGCACTGCACTGCCATGCAATACTTGCTGTCATGTGCTTTGTGCCCTTTTCTGCCCTGCTGCTGGGTCCTGGGTCCCAAGGAAGGATGAAGAGGCAGAATGCCAGGCACTGCAAGCATCACAACCACCATCAGCTCCCCATGAACCTCCCTGTACTGACAGCACAGCCAAAATCCCTCCGTGTGGCTCATCTTCATCACTTTGCCTACAGAACACCTGGTGATGGCCATAATCCCACTGCGTTCTGCTCACTACCCATTGTGCTGGCCTGTTGTGCCCCCTGCGGTGCCCTCACCCCCATTCCAAGCTCTCTGGGCAGGGACTTTCCTGGCCAGCACCCAGCTTGCTGAGAAGCAGTTCAGGACACACAGGCTGTACATGAAGAAGAACCATTTCTTGCCTGAGCACTGGCAGGTCCCGTGGGGCAGCGCTGCCTGCAGACATGGCCCACAGCCCCTGGGACCACCCACAAGAGGTGACCTGTCCGTGCCCAGCCAGGCTCTACAGCCACCCGAAGGTTGTTTTATAACAATGGACACGAAAGCAGGCAATGGGGCAGGTCATGGGTCCACCTCGTCCTGGCGAGCCTGGGCCAGGCAGTGGCTGGAGCAGGACCTGTGGGGACAAAGCAGAGCCAGCAGCACAGTGACCTCCTGCCACCCGCCCTTCTGTCCCGGTGGCCGCAGCCTGGGGACTTCCCGAGCAGAGGTGGCAGCCCTGGCCTGTCTCCTTGAGCTCCACTCATCATTCATCCGAGTTTCACTGCCCAAAATATCCCACAATGATTTCCGCAGCTACTTTGGGCTGTCTCTGAGTGTTCCTCTGGCTGGTTTCATATCAGACCTCCCTGTCCCTGTGCTCTGAGGCACAGCACTGGCACTCGTCCTTGCTTTTCCCCTGCTGCCCAGCCCCATCACCTCCCTTTCTGAGAAAGGCTCCCACTACGAGGGTCACACCGTGTGGTCGCTCCTTGCTCAGACACCACCCAGCCCTGTGTCCTCACTCCTCTTCTCATGGCACACGCACCTCTGGGTGCTGCGGGCTGCCCAGTCCCATAGCAGCACAGCAAAGGCCGGCAGCGCGGCCCTGCTTGGCATGCAGTCATGTCCCTTACAGCCCCTCTGTGACCATGCACAAGTCAAGGACATGGCTGGGCCAGTGTGGTGGAGTAGGAGCGGGGCAACCCAAGTCACCTCCTGCTCCAAAACTGACCATGGGCACCGTTGCCTTCTCTGGAGGCCCTGGCCTGCGCAGACATCCTCCAGGGATCAGCTGCGGTGCCCACCCCGTAGCCTGCCACACGGACTCCTGTTTCACTTGGTGTTATCTTATCGCCATAGGAAAGGCAATACAGCAGAAGAATTTCCTTTCCTTTATGTTTCCAGCCTCTCCATTGTCTAGCGTCTGGACTTCTGAGCCTCGCCACTCAGCAATTCAACCTGGGCCTTTGGAAACATGAACGCAAAGGCTCCTTATCAGCACGAGCTCTGTAAAGTCTCCTTCTGCCACTGCAGGCAGACCAGGCAGGGTCTGCCCACCCTGGGGCCCCGTCCTCGCCCTGTTAGCAAGCAGCATGTTTCCCATTGCCCAAGGCAGGCCCCAGCTGTGCCCTACACCCAGCGGGCAGCAGTGCAATATGACAGACCAGCAGAGCAGCAGCCACGCAGGTCTCCAGCCGGGATCCTCCTGTGGCTCCAACACAGAGAGCTCGGGCAGAGCACCAGCATGCCCACTGCCTCCCCGCCTGGCACAACAGGGCACAGCCCGTGGATTTCAAAGACAAGGCTGGGGACAAAGCAGCACTTGATGTGTCACAGCTATGTCAGCGCGGGCTGCGGGGCCCCGGGGATCCCACGCACTGCAGCTGCGGCCTCACCAGCACGCACGTGGCCTGAGGCACTTGCACGTGTCCAGTGCTGTGAAGGCGAACTGGCTGCTTCCTCCCGATCCTTGTGGGGGCTCCCCCATTTCTGCAGCTTCCTCTGCTCGGCACCACTCAGGCTTTAAGGCACAAAGTCACCCCAGGGAGAGAAATTTGCCATCTCGGAGGAGCTGTGGGCTGGCCAAAGGCACCTGAGCACAGACCCAAGCTACTGCTGTGTGGGAGAGGCTGAGGAGCAGGGCTGGACCAGCTGCAGGGCACAGCCACATCTCCAAAGTCCTGCTAGGAAGGGAAGGAGTTGGCCTCACGTGAGGAGGGCACGGCGGATCGAGCAACCTCCTCCCAGAAAGGGGAACCAGCTGCATCTGAAACTAGAACCTACCATTTCTCAGTAGCAATGCGAGCAAAGTTCAAAGCAGAACAACTTTGGGTTTCTGTTTTTCTCATGCACTCTCTCCCCACCCTGCAACACAAGAAAAGGGCTGAGGAGCCCAGAAAGCGCTGGCTGAGGGAAACTTGGAGTCTTTCAACAGAGGGAGAATCCTGCACAGCCAGTTCCGACTTCCACCAAGACAGGACAGCCTTGCCCTCTGTCCCTGCACCCTGGGGACACAGGTCACCTTTGGGGTGGCCCATCACAGGCCCTTCCCACTCACCAGGCCCTGGCAGCCCTCATGCTCCTGTGCTGTCCCCAGAGCCCAGGCGAGGACGTGCCTGACCCAGCCCAGAGCCTGGGGGCCTGGTGCTGCTGCCACCCCTGTGAGCTGGCTCCTGTCCCCTGCAGGTGCCAGGACAACTGGGTGGCCCACAGCTAAGGGCTGCTCTGCAGGGGCTTCCAGCTTCCCTCTTCTCTTCACTGGCTCACTGGAGCCTGATAACTTCCCACTGGGGACATGGCAGTTTGTTTCTTTGTCCCAACAGTTATGACTCCAAAGTGACAAAGGGCAGGGGAACATTGCCAGCCCCAGTCCAGCAGTGCAAAGCCAGGAGGGCCCTTCCACACCACCACCTCAGCCAGCAGGGCCCTTGCACACCACCACCACCCACGGGACAGACCCTTTCCCACAGCCCCAGGACCACTGGGGCATAGTTCCTCTGACTCAGGAGCCGTTTCTTTTCCTTTCACCCTCACCGTGACTTCTCTTCATGTCCCAAGATGTCTTGGGCACCTCAGGCATCCAGCCCCGTGACATTACACCCTGACATCCTGCAGAGCTGCTCCTCGCCTCGCTGCCACCAAGAAGCAGCTCTCCAGACCTGCTCTGAGTTTAAGGCTTCCCAGTAAGGAAAAAAGCTGGACTTGAGCCAGGGCACAGCAGGGTGACAGCACAAAGCTGCTCCTCGCAGGGACCTGTGAAGCCCCCAGACCAGCTTTGCGGGAGCCCTTACCTGGCAAAGGAGCAAGCTCGCTGTGCTGGGACCGTCCACAGGGCTTTTTTTCCTCCAGCTGGGCAAGGCCGTCCCCTAACGGCAGGAAAGGGGGATTTCAGACTCCTCCGGAGAAATCCGAAGTATTTTTGGAAGAGGCCGTGCCAGTGACCATACTACCATCTCAGCCTGGGGACAGCTCACCTGTGCGGGCAGCCTGTGAATGAGGAGCCCTTCCCTACCAGGCAGGGCTGCCAGCACTGACACTGAGGTGCTGCGCCCTTCCCTCGGGCAAGTCCAGGGCAGGACTGCAAAGCCGAGAGCAGAGCAGGCCCTCACCAGGGTCTTCCTGGGGCAAGAGCTGTCATCTCCCAGATCCTGGTGCTGAGCCCTCAGGAAACAGCCACAGAAACCCTGGCCTCCAGCCTGATGGGCCACCTGGTGTGGCACACAGGGTGGCAGCACCGCAGGGTGCTGGAGGACAATTTTTTTGGGCCAGTGTTGCCTCCGTAAAGCTGTAAGTGCAGCATATACATTCCCCACTGTGTACTGTAAGAGCTTCATACCCCAAACCTGGCCAGCTGGGGAGCTGCAGCAGGAGGGCATCCAGCAGCCAGAGCCCCAGGATGCCCAGCCTCAGTCCCTGGTCAGGTCATCAAATCATCTCTCTGGGTATCAGTGCCACAGGTAATATTAACCAGGAAAATGAGCTGCTCATGTTGCAAAGCAAAGCCCCTCGGAGAGGCTGGAGGTGCTGCAGACCCCAGCAAACAGCCTGGAGCTGGTCACAGCCTGCACGCTCCCTCTACACGCACAAGGCACTCTAAGAAAGCAGCACTCAGAAATGGAAACTTGACTCCTGCAGAAAGCAACTCGACCCCTGCAGAAAGAGAAGCAGAAAGGGGCTCGTTCAGCAGGTGGCTGCAGGGAAACACAATGTCTCCTTTGTGCAGGCTCATGACAGCAGAGCAGCCTCTGCATTGCCTCACGCCTCGCAGCTGCTCGTGGCTGCTGTGCTGAGCTGTCAACACAGCCAGCCTGGCATTCCCCAGCAAGGGTAGGGCAGGGCGGATGCGGTTCAGCAACAGACCAAACCACCACAGGAAAGCATTAAGGCATTAATTTAACCACAGTCCTTACCTATTATTTAGTTTGCCCCCTGCTCAACAGCAGCATAAATATTAATAAGGTTTTGGGCCCAGAACTTTTTTTTTTTTTTTTAATGGTCCTTCTTCTATAGAGGCAATAGTCTTTCAGCACAATCAGCAGTCTGCACATAACAAACTTGAGCAAACATTACTTACTCAGTCATATTTACACTGTCCTCCATTCACTCATGCAAACAGCACAGGGGTTCAGCAAGTCTCGTGGCCAAGGGTTTCTGTGAGCAACAAGCAGAATTGTCCAAAGCAGCAGCCTTTGGAAGGGCCTGTCCACCAAGGAGGCTGACAAGAGACCTCACCCTGCCCAAATGGCAGGAAAATGATGAGAATGATACCAACAATTCACAGAATCGCAGATTGTTAAGGATTGGAAAGGACTTTGAAAGATCATCTGGTCCAATCCCCAGTTCTGGTAGGTGCAAGAAATAGAAAAAATATAGAGGGTACCCCAAATTCAGTTTGGCAGGTAATTTGACAAGTAGTAGCTTAAGACAAAACAAAAAGAAATAAGTGTTTCTGAGCGATGAGGTCCCTAGCACAGTAGTAGGAACAAAAGCACAAACCATCCCTGTGAGGAGGGTGGGGAAGCCTGTAAGTGACCGGTTTGGCTAAGGCACATTCTCTTCAGGAAACAAAGGCAAAAGACATCTTCTCCAGGAGAGCCAGACAAAATAGCCTCTTTTGAGAAGCCAGTTTCCTTTATGGGACATTGACGCAAAATACCACTGACCGTATTTGTTCCATGTAATTATGCTTTAGTTTTACATCTGGTAGGGAAAGATCTTCCCCTCCAATGATTCAATTAAGAACTTCAGAGTAGGGACTCAAGGGAAAATAGGAGTCAAGGTGACTCAGGGGAAAACGGGTGCTGCTGTCAGGGGACCCTCTGCATGCACAGCGCAGCAAAATCATTTGTACAGGACAAGCACACAAAGGGTCCCAAAGGCCACAGCAGTTGTTTGCATGCCCCGCATCTGCTGTGACTCTGCTCAGCAATTGTTTTTGTATTTCCATCCACGCTTAAGGCCTGGAAAATACAAAATTACAGGACAGCATTCTCTTTTTAGTATCAGAGACCAGCGTCCACATCTGTCACTGCGCTTCACCACCTAAAAGCAAAACAGAAACTGACTTTGTGTTTCCAGTCCTATCATTACTTCCCATGCTGGACTAGAAATGAAAAGCACTGACCACATACACAAACATTTTCTCAGCAGGACGACCAAGGAGTAAATCTCATATCTGACCCCAAGCAGTTTCTTTAGGATTAGATGCTAATGTATGCACTAAGACCTGTTACATTTCTGAGACTAGATCAATGTATAATAGAGCAGCAAGACAGAACATGACAACATATGAAGTAAAATCCTAAATATGTTTTAGGACAAATGAGCACCTTTTTTTTTTTTGCCAGCCACGTGGAACTGATGTTTTAAAATACCAGTGGGAAGTCACACAGGAACACAACTGATACCAGCTCAGTGTGAAGGACACAAAAGCAGCATTTTCCTCGCATGGCATTCCGTGCTCTGCTCTGCCTTAGGCTGGGAGATAGGAAGTGGTTTCAGTGCAGGATTTCACAGAATAGGGCTCACAGAGCAGAAAAGGAAGAAGGCAATAAAGGTTTTTTTTTAAAGTAATTTATCAACACTCTGAAGTATTCTGTCAAATCAGCAAACAAGCTTACAAAAACAGGAGATGAACAATAGTGTCTCACAGTGTAATAAACATCACTCATTAAGATTCAACTATTTAAAGATTTTAGTCAGTTTTACAGGGCTAGCTTTGATCCCAACAGTTACAAAATACATCCTTTATGGAAGGAAAAAACACTTGTGCACCTATCTTCTACCACTGAAAGGACTTCTCAGCAGCAGTCAAATGTCCGGGCTGACTTCCAGATAACATGAATAGCCGGGTCTCTTTTGTTCTCAGCAAAGATGAGCTCCGAGTGTCAGAGGCCATTCTTATCAAGACCAACCAGCACAGAGCTTGCAGGTGAGCTAGTGATGCCCACTTAGTTCATGCCTGCAGGACAGTGCAGACCCTGCCTTGGGAAAGCCAGATACCAGTGGCACAGCTAAGCCTCCAGATGCTTAGTGATCCTGCGAACTTTCTCCTTCTTGTTCCTGTTCCCATGTTTTTTCCAGGGCTTTCCCACCACATTCCCAGAATTGGCTGTAGGCACAGACACGAGGCCACTGCCAGGCCGGTACCCCATTGTAGCCCGGACGCCTTTCATCAGGGCACGAACATTCTCCTGGAAAGGAAGACATAGTGACCAGATGAGAAGATATTTAATCACAAGGAACTGTGACACATTAATAAAACCAGACACAGGCAAGCTCAAACCCTACAAGACCTGCTCAGTCCCCAGCTCCAGAGCTGCAGGAAAGATCAAGCCATGCAGCTGAGTAAAGTCTGCCAGTACTTTCCAGTTCTGCCTGCAGCCATGCCTCACTGAGCCAGGTCCTCAGTGCTCACCACTGCAAGCAGAGGCAGAGTGTTTACAAGACACTGAACTTCGACAGACATTAGCTGTGGCGCTAGGACTGATTCTCACAGTCTCTGCTTTGCACACAACACATTGTCTCTGCAAACAAATCTGGCGTCTGTGAAAGCCAGAACCTAAAATAACTTGCTCAAGTCTGGAGCGTGGGTAGCACTGCTGGGGCTCACAGCCAGACGTGCCAGCACTTTGGGCAGCCAGAGGAAGAGTCTGGCAATCCCAAAAATTCTTTTCAGGTCATAGCTTTCTGAAACAGCTTGCTGTTTTTGAAAAGGGTCAGAGTTCTTGGTTTCAAAATGCGTGACTATCTTTAGCTGTGCTGAAACAAATACTGTTCATACCCAGCTACTCAAGCTGAATGGATCACGCTGTGACACATTTACTTCACTGCTAAACACTCCATTCTGATCTCTGTCAGGTGTGCAGACTTCATCTATTACGCATTTGACATTTCACTACAAGTCATTAATACTTCTTTTCAGTAGTGTAGGGGCAAAACAGATCCCTCTGGGACCTAATAAGAAGCATGTAAGTTCAGAGAAATTCTCATTTTCCACTTCAAGACTTCTCAACTCGATTTCAAATCAATTTCTATATTCTATTCTTTTTCCTGATTTTAAGTTCTGAATCAAAATAACCTCACAGTACTAAACCAATTGTCTTAAAGGTGGTTATTATATCTCCCTCTAAATACGTTATCTCAAGAAACAAAAGTTAGTTTGAAGAACCTTTTAGTCCAAAGCCACACTCCTGGTTGGTTGCTCTGTCATACCACCTCTTTCCTTTGTCTTTCTTCCCAGTCATTCTCCTGTTTGCTCAAGATTGATGTTAGGCTCATAATGACTAGGGTCACCCTGCTGACACTTTAAAATCAACTTATGTGCTCCTTATTAGCTTATCTTTCAGGCACCTAAGACATTCCCAGTGACTTATGAGATAATAAAAAGAACACAGAGCTCTTAGGTAGAAATTAGGTGCGGATCTCATAGCTTCTAACACCATTAACTCAACCCAGCACCCCTCCACCCTCAAAGCTATTTTTCCAGTAACTATGACACACCAGTGCTGCTGTAAAAATTCCTTTAAAATTTCCCCCCGGAATTACCTGGTGGAAAAACGTTTTGTCCACCACATTTTCAATTTGTTTTACGTTGGTATTCTTCTCAGGCTTCACCTGCCTGCTGGCCTGGACAGTTCTGCTGTCTGGGCGTCTTTCATGCTGGTGCTGAAAATCATTTGGGTCAATGCCAGGAGGTGGATGGCAATATAACAGCTTCCCCTGTGAAAACAGTGGTGTTGAGTTGTTAACAAAGAAGTCAGAGAGACCCCCCAGAGAGGAAAAAGAACAACTCCAAAGCTAAAAAGGGCCCCCGCAAGTTCAGGGGCTCACACTGGCAGACTACCAGTACCCCTTCCAGAATACCTGCTACCTCTTTTAGAGAGATGATGATACCACTTATTTAAAACATAAAAATAGTGTAATTTAAGGAGTATTTTAACGTACAGCAATTTTATCCAAAGAAAGAAAATTCACTTTATTGTTATTCTTCATGCTCCAGTGAAATCTTCAGTTCACCTCTTATCAGGAAGGAGAACCCAGATGCAGAAAGAACTTACATTGACGTAGTCTTTTAACATGTATCTAGCTGATCTTGGCTGGTCTGGCTGTCCATGGGCTGTCATAAAGCCTCTCATATCTGGAAGACAAATCAGAAGTACATTCCATGTCAGAACAAGAGAATTAACACATTCTTCTTGTCTGCCTAACTGCACATTTGTACCTTTCCTCAAAACAAAACAAAACAAACAAAAAGAACACTCCCTCAGAAAGAGGCTTCTGTTGGGGAAAGCATGGAGGAAGGGGGAATTTTGCTGACTGCAGAAGAAATGCAGAAGCATCCTAACCTGACAGGAATGATGTGAGCTGACATCTCCCTCCCACCAGAAAACCTGTTGTTTTTTAAGTTTCTTTTTAAAACCAAAGATTAACTGCATCAAAGAATCAGACAAGGGAGATAAACCTTCACTGCATTCTTCACAGCCTAATTCAAGACACAGTTGATGGGAGGTATCAATAAGGATGAGAGTGCCACAGAACAACTGGTAGCTTCGATGATACAGCAGCATACTACACAGACTGGCAGGACATTTCACGAACCTCCTCAATAAAAACACTACATCTGTTCTCCTGCGGACCAGGCGCACAGTAAAGGTTTTAAAGGTATCATGACTTACGTCCATATGCTGTTAGCAGCTCTTCAGCTGTTGGCTTTCTATCTGGATCCTCGTCTTCCCTTGGCCTTATGATACTTATTCCATAGGTTGCTTCCAAAATGTTTCGTGGGATATGCTGGCAAACGTAAGCTAGTGAAGGAAACCACCTTGTGATTTTCAGCTACATGAGTAGTCTTGCCCATGTCGCTCCAAGTGTATGTTAGAAATTGTTATGGACTTTGTCACAATGCAAATTTTTTTTTTTTACTTTTTTATTTTTGTCAAAAGACAATGCAAGTCTGCTAACAGGATAAACTTGAAATGAGACATGGAACGACAAACTGAGCAGGGCTGTTTTATCTAATATGCTCTCAATGCATGACCAACACTTGCAGCCACCCTCACAAACTTCATGCAAAGGATATTAAAGAAATGGGGGGGACATGGTCCCTCATCTGGTCTATAGGCAGGATTCCAGAACAAATCATCTCGGCTTTGGTGGAGATGAAAGATGGCATCACCAGACCAGGGCAGTCACAGAGGCACAGGCCAGGCTCCACATACAGGGTCTACACAAGAAATAACCAATGAGTTCACCAAGGCAAAGCAGTGTCCATGGAGGAAAAAGGAACAAGAGATCAAATGCACTGATGAAATAGAGATGCAAATAAGAATAAGCAGAAATTTTACTAACACAGATATCTGCCCTGCTGGCCTCAGCCAGTGAATTAAAAAAGTCCCATGTCAAAAACAGCAACACTTCCAGGGTTCATAAATGAAGTGCCCAGATGGGGGCAGCAAGATCTTCAGCTCTCCAGTCTGTTGGGTCACTGCCCGTCAGAGGAGAAAGCACTCCAGAGATCTATAAGGCGCTGGAACTTTTGAAATAGGCAGGAGACTGCAGGAGTACAAACATCACAATGTTCATTGTAGCACTGGAGCTGCCAACTCAAAATTATGAACTTGATCAACATCTAGCATAACTAGACTTATTCATAGCAATGACTGTGGACAACAAGGTTGGTTTGAAGCATGACCTTAAGCTACTCAGAGGAGCACTTAGTTTTTCAAAGGTTCTCTCCTCAAGGCCAGAGTTGAAAAAAGAAGGGCCAAGCTACCTAAATAAAATTGAGACGTGGAAAATATATTCCACTGCACAGCAGCTCTCTTGAAAGATTCTCAGAGCATAACAAGAGTTTGGAAGCAAGGACTCAAGTTTCAAAATGATATACATTGAGCCCACTCTCTCCAACTTAAATGCTTTGGGTTGGCAGACAGTTCTCAGAGAGCCCACACAGCTGAAACGATTTCATGAGGAAGTTCTCTTCTACCAGGGAACTAAATAAATAAAGCAGAACTCTTTGTCAACAATACCTGAAAGTGTTTTGTACGTCCTGGTGTAGCAGACACTGACACCTTCTTATTTCCAAGGATTGTGTTGATGGTCGAACTTTTTCCTACGTTAGGGTAACCCACCTAGATAACAAAGTAGAATGGTAACAGTGACATTAGGTAGGGTCATGCCAGGATACCAGCAGAGCTCTGACAAAAGCACTTTAATAAGTAGTATTGAAAAATCAGGTCAGCAGCAAAGAATACTGAGTTCCAACACTGTAGAATTAATCTTTCCACAAAACCCCTAGTGATTCGCGCTTGCTAGTTTTTTATCCTTACACAAAGCCAGGCTACAGGATGAATGTTTCCCATCGAAGGTGTATGGAATTAAAACTTAGATTTAGCAAGTTCCATTTTAAGCACAAGCTCCAACTCACCAGTCCAACATTTACTTCCCCGTCCTTCACCCTTGGTCCATTGTGCATGGTTTTGAAGATTTCCAGCAGTTCATTTCTCTGTACCAGATGGCTGAAGTTCCTGATGTTCCTGTTCTGCTCCTGCACTGCAGTACCATCAGTTCTGCTTTCTATCCTCTTTGGGGCAATACCATTTACTTTGTCCCCACCTTCATCTTCAGAACAGGTTTGCCAGGCATCCTCTTCATCATCTTCACAGTCTTCATATTCGTCACTACTGTCATCATCACTGACCAGAACTTGGCTTTGCAAAGCACTGCCTGTGGATGTGCTTTCTGCACTATTGTCTGCTGTGTCATCTTCTTCTTGACTGGAGCTTTCCTCCTCAGAATCACTCAGGTCCTCTGCTACATCTTCAGTACCTAGTTCCTGCATGAACAGTATTTCATAGGTGAAATTTAAAGACGGTACTAACAGTCTTGCACTGTACTGTACTTCTTGCAGTGCCATTGACTATCTTTCCATTATCCAGATCCCAAGGACTGACAATCCACTCCTAATGTCTCACAGCTTTTTTAGGGGTCTTAAGAAGGATTTAGAAACAACTAGCCCACTTTGGGAGACTGAAAAAAATATTCCTGGTTGTATTGTTAGCTTCATTGTGAAGGTATTAGAGGTTTCTCTCTCCAGGACCACAATTGTGAACGTACACACGCTCACATCTCATCCTTACACACAGCAGCAGCAGAGCCCAGCATTTTTTTTTTTTTTTTAATTTGTCAAATGTTCCTAGTAATAGGAATGAAAAAATTTCCAAATGTCCAGAACACAAAAGCGTTCTGTCTCATATCTAAATATAACTGTCCTGGTTTCAGTTAGGACAGTTATTTTTCCTCCTAGTAGCTGGTAGGGTGCTATGTTTTGGATTAGGATGAGAAGAGTGCTGATAACATGCTGATGTTTTAATTGCTGGAGAGCAATGCTTACACTATGCCAAGGACTTTTCAGCTCCTCGCTCTGTCCTGCCAGCGGGCAGGCTGGGGGTGCAGCAAAAGCTGGGAGGGGACAAACCCAGGACAGCTGACCCAAACTGGCCAAAGGGGTATTCCATACCATCTGACGTCATGCTAAACAATATATAGGGGTGGCTAGCCGGGCTGGGGGGGGGGGGCGGCTGCTCGGGGTTGGGCTGGGCATCGGTCAGCGGGTGGTGAGCAATTGCATTGTGCATCACTTGTTTGTACATATTGTTATTATTATCATTATTATTTTCTATCTTAATAAACTGTCTTTATCTCAACTCACAGGCTTCACTTTCCCGTTTCTCTCCCCCATCCCAGAGAGGGAGGGGGGAGGGTGAGCGAACGGCTGTGTGGTGTTTAGCTGCCAGCCGGGTTAAACCACAACAATAACAATAAAGTAATTTCTAGCTGTCTCATTTTTAGTCTAAACCGTTACATTTCTTCCCTGCAAGCAGTTCACATTTAAACATGAAGACCTTTTCATAAGGGTAGCATTTTTGACCTTTTTTTCAAAAAAAAGGCAAGAGAACCAACACATCTTACATCAATCTGTAAAAACATTTTATCCAAGAACTGTGAACCAGCTGAACAGACTACATATTTTTGAAAGTAGATAATGGATATTCCATAGCTGAATGGCAATGGCTCTAACAGATGAGCCTAGCAAACCCTGAAAGTGGAATTTATTTATAACATAGAACTTGAGGCAGCAACACATTTTGTTCCACTGTGCAAGAAAGGTTCCTCAGTTACTTTAGGTTCTCAAAGAAACACCACCACTCAGCAGGAGAGAAAAATCCTCTGCATAGATAACCATGTCCCTCACAGCATCCCTCTTGGAAAGGATTCCAACTCATCTGAGTTATTGTTTACGGACAGATATACAAGGACTGTTTCTGTAGCTATTCATCAGTAAGCTCAAGGAACAAATTCACATTCTACTTCAATATTCTTTACCATTTCATTAACTTTGAAATTGCAAGCGCTATCAACAGTGACCGAAAGGTGTACCACTTCATTCACCATTTACTTTCCTCACTTTTGTCTCTGAATCAGTTATTAAAATGCTGTTTTAAAGCCACACAGGTTTGTAGAGAAATCCTTCAATGAGACAAAGACTGTGCCTTTCTTTCCTAGAAAGGAGCTCAGGTATATCACAGTGTAACTGCAAAACAAGTTACAGAGGCAGCCAGCACACACACAGTTTGAACTGGTAATGGACAGTACCTTTTCTTCTCCAGATAGCCGTCTGCACTCTGCCAAAGCTGACCAGAACACCACTTTTATGCCCTCTTTCTCAAAGAACT
This sequence comes from Oxyura jamaicensis, assembly GCF_011077185.1. Lineage (NCBI taxonomy): Eukaryota > Metazoa > Chordata > Aves > Anseriformes > Anatidae > Oxyura > Oxyura jamaicensis. Next base: position 13,464,458 of record NC_048901.1, on the reverse strand, counting down.
GTGCCCAAGCAGCCCGCTGCTCTTCACTCAGCAAATCCGCTTTGTTTATCAGAATCATGTTCTCCTTGTCACTGCTGACTTCCTTAACGTAACTTTCCTGAATAAAATAAGAGAAAAAAAGTAGTTCTTACTCTGGTCTGGACTCCTCCCACAAGGCGATATAAAAGCAGCAAGGCAAGTGGTCACATCCAGCTCCATGGGAGTGTAGCTAAAATTCCTGTCCCTTGGGCTAGATAGATCTGGTGTTGAGCAGACAGCTACAGGCACAAATGGGAGCATGCAACCACTGCAATACAGGTTGTTTCTGGCCATGCGTGCAAACATCTCGTCTGCTTAGATTGATGGTAAGACATTAACCAGCACCTCACAGCAAGGACTCCTAAGATGAACCATTTGAGCAATTTCATATTGCATTGACGCAATGCAATGAAAAATACATTAACTGCACTGCATGATGGAATAAAAATGGATGGTTAAGTGTGGACACTTCCAGACCACAGTGAGGAGCAGTAACACATCTGCAATATAAAGCCAGCAGAACTGTCTCTAAATCAACTATGTTTTACGTGAAATGTCAAAAAGCACTTACAAAAAATAACGTAATGCCAGAATTCTTGAATAGTAAGGTATCCAATTAAACACAACAACTAAACAGCTTCAAGATACATGGCTTAATATATTAAAATAAAATAAATCACATGAATAAACTCTCAGAAATAAAAATGAAAACAGTCAAGAAGGTAGTTTACTTACCAGATCTTGGCATCTAAACAGGAGGGGGTTTCGAGCATCCACAATCTGGACTACAACGTCGCTGCAAAAAATAAAAAGAAGCCCTGTGAAATACTCCTCCTTACACCGCCACAAAAAAAGCAACACCACTTTACTCACTTTCACTTTTTTAATGCATTTTACCTGTTTTATTTGTATTATCCTATTATGTACTTTCACTGAGTTAACAAAGAATCTTAGCATTCCACATGCCCTAAGAGAGCCACGTTTATACCTCAAGGCAGCATTGCTGTGCAATACTTCTGCTTGTCTTACTCAGCTACGTCTCCTGCACAGCACGCAAAGGGAAAGCAGGTATGCATGTTTTGCCATCTACCCTTTGGAAATGTTCACCAGGCAAGAACAAGACTACAGGTATTCTATCACTTGGAATGTTACTAAAAACTGTGGTAACATAGCTTTATCTCTATCTATTCTCAACCACAAACTGCAGCAATGTTCTACAGAGAGGAAGAGGTGGTTTTCCTACACAATAAGATATCCCAGAACATTGTTGTCCCCTTTGCATAGGGGAAGACATACAAAGTCTCCTACAAATGACCTGCAGATACTGAGCATTTGCTGTCAAATATCTTTGAACTTTCTTTTGTACTCTTTGCATCACAAAAAGCATAGAACAGTGGAAGAAGAGTCTTACACTTCAATAGAACTTGTTGTTCCTCCATGTAAGAAAGGACTTTTAAGTCTGCTTTTAATAAATCCAGCCACCAAGTTGCCATCACATACATGACAAAGACTCATCAGTTCTACGTGCAAATAAAATGCAATGACTTCAGATATGAGCATTCATGTTTCTTTTTTCAAAAGGGTGGTAAAATATAACTACATCATCCATCTTCCACTAGACCTTTGCCAGTTACATGATTTAAAATACTGCTTAGCAGATGCTGATTTTATTAGTTTGATGATTCTATTTGCTGATTTGTTAGCTTCAGAACACTACAGGTTGAACGGAGGGATTTCAAGTCTCTCAAGGCAGTTGCTTAAAAATAAATAAGTAAGAAACCCCAAGGAAGTCATTACATAAGTCACACGGGTACAAAGTACTGAACATTTACAGAAATTCAAAGATCAGTTTGAAAGACAAATGACACCACGTACTGCAATAGGATACAGAAAAGTTATTGAATGATACTGCTGGGAACTAGCTTGAAACAGTGATGAGAAAGGGCTGACAATGAATCAAATCTAACTGGCAAAAGTAAGGGACTGGATGACTTTCCCATTAGGTTCTAAGACAGCGTACTCGCCCTACCTTAAATAAAGAGCTGCAAGAAGAGCCAAAAAGCATTAATAACACATTCCAGCCTCAAAACACACACTCATAGGGCACATCACAATATGCTGTGGCAGATGCTCCTGACCCAGCCCTCACAAACTCAAAGCCCTGGTAGCACCCAGCACAAAGACACTTCTGTGAAAGGATCAGCTCACTATGACCTCACTGATGAAGTATTTTTCAATTTTAAGAAAATCAGAAGAGATGCTCAAACATAATTACTAGTGAAATTAAATGCCCCAGTCAGATTAACTTAGGAAATAGCACGCCTATTGTATTACAGCTCTGCAGAGCAAACAAAGCTATTTCTGTGATATGTCAGGCTGCTGTCTTTTGTGCACTGCTGCAATATCTCTGCATGACAAGAGGCCAAAGACCAAGAGGCTCTTTCTTTCCAAATGCTACTTTGTTTTTCTCCCTTCTCTCCCGCCCCTGGAAGTCAGAATACAACTGTGTGGTTAAGAGAGAGGGGCAAGGGTTAATCTTGGCATAAGACCTCAAAGGAACATTCTTAAAAGATGCCTCCCACACAGAGTTACTGGAAGAAGCCAAGAGCAGCATCTGAAGAATCACTGGAGACTCACAGTGAACTATCTGCAGAATTGCCATGCTGAGAGCTAGCGTGCACTATCAGCTGCTCTTCCTGACGTCACCTTTTGATCGCTTCAAAACAAAATCACTTCAGTGTTGATAACAGAACGTTACTTACTGTAATTGCTTTTCCAGCACTCAGACACTTGATATGTGGCTCAAAAGCTTCAATTCAGGAAAAAACATTAAACATTACTACTAAAAAGCAGGCAGTAATTTTCTTTTTCTTACCTTCTTTCAATGACTCTCCAAAGTTGACGCCAAAACTCCAAGTTCCGTTCAAATGGGGTTAGAATTAACTTTTTTTCTTCCTCAAGACTATGGTAAAACAGAGTAAAGACATCATATTTGGCCCACATCAGGCAAAAAGCACGCCACTGGTTCTTCCTTAGGCCCATGAGACTTCAGTTACAGAGAAAGCTATCAAAATCAGACTCAGATGCAGGTACTGTTTCTGCTAGTTTTGCAAGTAGATGAGGCACCAAGGTAAAGTCATGTCAGTGGCGCTGGTTCAACAGGAACACAATGGCTCCTGACTGTACCAACAGGGAAATGGTAAATAATGAAAAAGGCAAAATCTCATCAAAAGACTTCCTGTGAAATTTCAGAGCTGCAGTACCGAACCTGGGAAGTTATCCCAAATGCCAGCAGTTATTACTCAACCAAGTATCACCTTGAGAAAATAATTTCAGGACAATACTTGAAATAGCTCTATACAATCTTTAACTCACCATTAGCAGAGCCTGAGCGACTTTGCTCAGGGCAAAGCAGGCTCACTGCGTGCATGCAGATACAACCTAACTCGCCAGGCCAGCAGAGGCAGCACAAGACCAGCACAATCTGCTGTAGACAGAGCTGGCAGAACCATACTCTCAGGGCAGCACTGCTGCTCTAAGATGACACATTCATCACTCCAAAGTCAAGAGCACAACACGCTCCATTGTGAACATTAGGGAATCACAGGGGCAAGGCTGAATGCTTTTAATAAACCAGATAACGCAGTTTGGAGATTGAGAAAAAGCAGCTATGGGTAAGCACTGCAAGAATTTTGGCTTTAAACAGTACAAGAATGTGTACACACAGTAGAACTACATGGAGCTCACCACAAAGGTGTGTCTGGACTGTGACTGGGATGTCCATCCTTCTAGGACAAGTACAAGGAGCCACGGAGGAGAGGTTAATTTTAGATGTCCAACACGGATAAACACAACCCACCCCTTCCTGCACTTCCAAATCTGACCAGCTATACTCACAGACACAGGTGGCATACTCACTGGGCAAGCTGTCGTCTCCATTCGAGAAAGCTCTCTCTCTCAGCTTGTTTCAAGTCTTCTGCACTGGTTGTCCTATCCCAATATGGCCTGCAGCAAATGCAACTAGGATTTGCAGGGTGTTGAAGACAGGGGATTCATCTCTCTGTCCACCGTGCAGAGAGCTCAGGAAAGGTTTGCTGGGTGGGGACAGCCTGCATGCTCGATGCACCAGCTCCAGCAATGCCCAGCTTTGAGCACGAAACCCACACGACCATGAGACAGACGTGTTGGGGCTAGCAGCACCTGCATATCAGGCAGGCACCTATGCACTAGCACAGGTTTGTGAAGGCCAAGTCATAGCATGCCCCAAAACGTGGCAGTGACAAGGCAGCGTCCCGTCCCCAGGCTGACAGACGATGACACCCGAGCCCACCCCCACAGCAGGACCGTGTCCTGGCCCAGCAGCACTCACCTCCGCGGGATGCGCAGGAACTGCCGGTTCTCCTCATGCAGCTGCTGGACGTGCTGGGCCTCCTGGGCTGTGAGGAGGCCGGTGCGGGTCTGGGCAGACACAAACTGGATGTTCAGCCGCTCTGAGGGACGGGAGGGAGAGACCGAGGCAGTCACACAGAGCCTGGATGCGGCTGGCAGCACCCCTGCTGCCCACCCCCTCTGCCCCAGGACCCCTTCCCCTGCCCATACCCACAGCCCCAACCGCAGGACAACCCCCCAGCCCGCTGCCAGCCCCTCACCGGCCACGAAGCGGGTGCCGGCCAGCTCGGCCGTGGCCAGGAACTCCTCCAGCGGGCTCTGCTCCACCGCCGACCGCTGCTCGGGGCCAGCATCGTCGCCCACCTCGCTGGCGTGCCGCTGCCGGGACGAGACAAGAGGCAAAACCTTTAGCCCGGACCGACCCCCCACCCCCGTACGGACCCGGGCCCCGCCGCCCCGGCCCCGCCGCCCTACCCATGAGGTGGCCCCGCGGCGCCCCGCGCTCCGCTGCAGGCAGCGGCCCAGCCCCGCGCCCCGCTTCCTCCCCATGCGGCCCGCCCGGAACCGGCCGCCCCGGGAACCGGAGCTCCCTGCAGCCACCGCTCCGCCACGGCCCCGCTGCAGCGTTCCGGGGAGGAAAGGTTCCGGCCGGTGCCCTGTGGCCGCCCTGGGTCCCCCTTGTCCCCGTCCTGGGTCCCCCTTTGTCCCCGCCGTGGCTCCCCGTGTGCCCTGCCTGTCCCCGCGGCCGCCGCTGGCTGCCCTGCCCCGCCGGCCGTCCCTGTGTGCAAAGAAAGAGGGGCTCGGTGGGATGCCCGCACGCCCCTTGGCTGCCTCTTTCCCCTCGTTTTTTCCCCAAAAAACACCACACGGAGGGCATACGGCAGTCCTGGCACCTCACGGGATGCCAGAGACCTGTGGCAGGCTTTGCAGAGAGCTGAGCTAATGACTCCGGCTTTATTCCAGCCTTCTTCCACAAACCCACCTCAGGCCCTTGGCAGGGTGCATCAGCAGGGGTTGCTCTGAGCAGAGCAGTGCTGAGGGAGACACAGACCGGGTGACCCAAGTGACAGAGACAGCCAAGTCTTGGCTAGGTCCTTAATTCCCTATTTTTAACTGCAGCGTTCCCCATCCCACCCATCACTGTGGGTGCCTACCTGAGCACGATGGGTTTCTTCTGGTTGTACCTCAGCTGGCAATCTGCTTCTCCTAGAAGATATTTACTGAGGAAGAGTAAATGTCTTCTAGGAGGTTACACAGAAGCTGCGTAGAGGTGGCCTTGGTACCCATGCACATACGTTAGGGGCTGAGACAGCTTGGGACAGCACGGAGGAGATGGGCAGGAGGCCTCCAGCAGCACAGCCCCACTTGGCTGCACCACCAGGAGCTCACCGAGCTCTGAGCCACACTAACAGAGTGCCTGGCTGGCTGGAGGGCAGCCACAGCTGGTGGGACTTCTCACAAAAAACCCTGGATAGACAAAGGAGAAGTCTGCTCCCCTTCCACTGCGGGGTAATCATCTGCTTGTGCCAAAAAGGCTGGCTTCCCTCCCAACTTCTTCTGCCTTGGAGCCAAACCATTGCTCCAGTTTTTCATGCAAATCCTGAGAATTATTTAGTAGCAGCAGCTCATTTTCAAAAGCCAGCAATGCCAGTGCATTTTGCCTAAAGGAAACATTGTTCTTTCTGGACAACTTTTCCTCCATTTTCCTTTAAGGCAGCACTGGGAGATCTCAGGACTGTGTCTCTGAAATATTCATGTGATGGCTATTTATTATTCATGCAGTTTCACAATGCTTGATTCAGCGGTATTACCGGCTCAAGCCTGACAAGCAGATATGCTAAGAACCCCCCCCCTGCCCCCCGAGGCACCCCTGAAAGGACACACAGACAGTTCTGCTCTGTGCAGAATTACATCTGCCTAAGTCCCCTTGTTTGCAGCTGCAGTCAGACACGTGTCAGCACGGCAGGGAGATGGGCCTGAAGAGCAGCAGGGCTCCTGCCGTGCAGGAGGGCACCATGTATTCACCCAGGGTCTGGAGAGCAGCTGGGACGGGGCTGGCCAGGGAGGGGACAAAGCGGCACACAGAGCCAGCAGCAGCACCAGGCTGTCCTCACAGGTGGGACAGAGGTGCTAGAGGAGCCCTGGGCCTAGCAGAAGGGCCACCACCACATGCCACAGGGAAGGTTGCATCCGTCCTGTGCATGGGATCCCCAGGAAAAGGGGGAGCCTGGTCTTTTGGGAGTGGGCTCACTCCTCTCCAGGAGCAGGCTGAGCCCTGGGAAGGCACCAACCCTGCTGCTGCCCTCCGGCAAGTTTTTCAGACTCCGCTTATTCCACCAGCCACATGAAGATAAAATCACCTTCCTGCCTGTTGGGGTGGGGGAAGGTTAATCAGGCAGGGCCACGTGCATTGGAGCAGGCAGGGGATTTCTCCAGCTTCCCATGCACTGGCTCGACCTGGGTGCACCCCGCTGCCCCATGGCTGCCTGCTCCCTTCTGCATGGGCAGGGGCAGCCCTTGTGGCACTGGGATGTCGGGCAGAGGACACTGCCCCGACGCCACCTGTGCCCCTCGGCTGCTGGCACAACAGGAGGCTGGGTGCTTGGCACGTCCTGTGAGCACCTCCTGGGGGCTCGGCCCCCTGCTGCCCTTCTAATTATAGCAGCGGGTGCAGGAAGCGCCGGGGCCGCCTGTGCAGGAAGCGGGGTGTGCCCGCCCTCGGTGTCTGAAAAACAACCGCGGTGGTGGAGGTGTGCCGCGACCGCCGCGGCCTCAGCCACCCTGCCCAGAGGCACATCCCCGGCCCTGAGGCTGCCCCGGGGCTGTGGCACGGAGCTGTGCCAGCAGCATCCCTCAGTGCACCGAGGGACCCGGGGCTGTCACCATGTGGGCACCCCATGCTCCTCACACCCTCCTGGCATTGCTCCTTCCCAGTCCTGGCCCATGAGGATGGGGCACTGATGCCCTATGGCACCCACGCAGGGTGGCAGGAGGCATCAATTAAAGGCCATTAATGACCCTTTTCCTTGAGAGCAGGGGTGTGCCTCATGCCACCCCCTGCCCAGCCCAGCTCGGGCTGCCCCAGCACCATGCAGCAGGTGAGAGCTGGAGGAGCAGGGTTGGGGCAGGGGACACAGCACCTGTCCTGCCCTGCAGGGCCTGGGCTCCGCTCAGGCTTTCATTTTCATGGGAAATCCTGACATTTCAACGCTTCCTCTGTCCCACTTCGGAACAAAGGGTTGAAGCTCCGCCACTTATGACAGTTACAGAGCCTCTAAAACGCTTTGTTTTGGAAAATACTGAAATGCCGGTTTGAAACGTTTCACTTTGACTGTGTCACTCTGTCTGCTGCAGCAAGATGAGATCTGCTGCTATCTAGGGTGTGTTCACAGGCTGACAAAATCGATACAACCCCATGAATTATTCTGGCCTTGTCACATCCACTTTCCCCTATCAGCAGGCTGCTTGGGCAGAAGCAGAAGCAGCACCCTCTTCCCGCTGCCCTCCCCAGCCACACAGAGCTCTGCCAGCTCCAGCTGTGGGGTGCAAAAGCCACCCTGGTGCTGCGGCTGCTCCCTGCAGGGTGTCACCCATCCGGGAAGCACCAGCAGGGCAGGCAGCACGTGTCCCAGCAGGGGTGGTGAGCAGCACACCCCAAGCCCGCAGCCGGCAGTGGGGTGCATCTCTGGGCCTCATCCCGCAGAGCGAGGAGGAGGAGGGTGGAGCGGGGCAGGAAGGGGGAGCACTGCCGAGGGCCAGGCGCAGAGCTGCAGCGCAGACTGCGAGCAGGGAAGGCTGGGCTGCTCGGGAGAGATTGTATCTGCCAGACTTTCCCACGCCGCGGAAAAGCTCTCCGGGCGGGTGCACAGAAGCAGGTGATGCTCGGTAGCTGCTGGTGTGTAACGTCAGTAGAGAGCAGGCTGCTTTGCTCCCCCTGGGCAACAGGGCTGTGTAGATAAGCCCCTGGCGTGCATGCCCTGCAGAGCTCGGGTCCTGCCATCCTTGCAGGGAGCCTTGTGCTTGTCCCGGCCCTGCAGGGCTGGCCGCTGTCGTGCTGTGCCTCAGGTTCCCCTCCTGGCAACGAAATGCAGACATCCAAGGGAGCATCCCCACGCTTAGGGCTGGTGTGCCAGATGTAAGCGAGCCTCTCCCTGCTGCCAGACTTCATGCAGACACCCAGCAGCAGCACCATCCAGCCTTGGGCTGGAAACACCGCAGCACGGCCCCCAGCTCGGGGCTAGGAGGGGTTGGCCCGGAACCAAAGCAGGAGATGGTCCTGATGCTAATCAGACCCACTAACAAAGCATGGAAGGCTGCAATGGTCTGGCACACCAAACGGTGAGAAAGTACAGTTAGGAGCCGAGCTGAGACAATTTTCATGCTGAGGCAGAGTTTAAACCACAAGGAGCCTTCCCTGCAGCTGCACTTTCGGCTGGCCCATAGGCAGCTGTGCTGGGTGCTGCTCCCCAGCTGCGGCACCTGTTGGTCTCCTTGAGGGGCGACACCGAAATCTGCACCCCAAGAAGGCAGCACGGGATGGAAGTGCCACCCCATGTATGTGCGTTGAGACCAGAGCAGCATTTCAGAGGGTGCAGGGCCTTACACCCAGGACTGAAAATGAAGCCTGCACTTTACAGAGTCAGCGACAGACTTTCTTACGCTGCAAAAGTGCTGCGCTAGACCCGCCAGAGACAGGAAACGCCGTGTGTTGCAGACACACACCCAGCAGCGCCTCTGGAAACAGATGCGGTCATGGGTCCCTGCCGCCAGACCGGGCTGGGCCCCTGGGGACCGCATCTGCAGCGCTGCCCCCCGCGCGGGGCTGGTTTCGAGGCGAGGCCGGCGGGCAGCGGGGCTCCGAGCAATGGGGCCCCGGCCGCTGCGGTTACCTGCAGTTCCCGGGCAGTCTGCTAGGTGGCACAACGCAATAATGATAACGGCGATTTGTTCTAATTCATCCAAACTCTGAGAACGATTTGTCAGACGATTTAAGCGCACTTTTGCCTATTTTACCGCATTAATAAGTATTCGCTCACATTCTGTCGAGCACTTATGGACACCCCGACAAAGCAGCTCGGGACTCGCTCCCCAGAGGGCAGGACACCGCTGCGGGAAGCTGCGGCGAGCAGCCGGGGGCCGCCTTTCTGAAGCTCTCCTTTAGGGGAACGTGCCCGAGCATCCGCACCAGAAAGCTGCAGGCCGCTTCTGGTCTCCCTGCTGCACCGGGGGGGCTCCCCTCGCCGCAGCCCCCCGGTGCCCTGCGGCTCCGCGCTGCCCGGTGCGCGGTGCCCGGCGGGGGCGCACGGCAGCGGGGCCGGG